>NC_041380.1:147540130-147632148 GCF_002162155.2 Triticum dicoccoides | reverse complement strand
TGAGGGAGTCCTAGATTAGGGGGTGTCCGGATGGCCGGACTATACCTTCAGCCGGACTCCTGGACTATGAAGATACAAGATTGAAGACTTCGTCCCGTGTCCGGAAGGGACTTTCCTTGGCGTGGAAGGCAAGCTTGGCGATACAGGTATGCAGATCTCCTACCATTGTAACCGACTTTGTGTAACCCTAACCCTCTCCGGTGTCTATATAAACCGGAGGGTTTTAGTCTGTAGGACAATATAGACAACAACAATCATACCATAGGCTAGCTTCTAGGGTTTAGCCTCTCCGATCCCGTGGTAGATCTACTCTTGTACTACCCATATCATCAATATTAATCAAGCAGGACATAGGGTTTTACCTCCATCGAGAGGGCCCGAACCTGGGTAAAACTTCGTGTCCCTTGCCTCCTGTTACCATCCGGCCTAGACGCACAGTTCGGGACCCCCTACCCGAGATCCGCCGGTTTTGACACCGACATTGGTGCTTTCATTGAGAGTTCCTATGTGTCGTCGCCATCAGGAAGGATGCCTCGCCCCGTCTTTAAAGATGGCACCGTTGCTAAGGGAGCTTTGGCTGTCGGCCAAACCCTCCGGCTAGGTGGTTTTCTTATGACCGCCTGTTCGGCTTCTGCGCCGACGATGACCTCTCGAGCCATCGAAAACAATCTTCATGTCAGCTCGGAACTCGCCGAGCAGTTAGATCCAATGGAGCTCTCCTCCATAAACGAGCTCTTGGATCACTTCGCCGCCCTGGGAGTCGCTACGGATTACGACCAGATTGGGCCTAAACCCGATCTGAGAGAGATTAACTCTCCCCAAGTCACCCATCACATTGCCGTGGTAGAGGGACAGTGCGGCAACCCTTCATCTATCTTAAGGACTCGTTACGTCCGGATTCCCAATCCCTCCAAGTCGGATACCTGCGGAGGGGAGGATATCACTCAAGACCTGAACTCAGAGTCGGGCGACGGACTGGATTCATTGGACAACATCGAGGAATCCAAATTTTCGAGTTCGGAAATTCCTCGGCCTCTGAGCCTCAGATGGGGTGAGGCTTCGGATTTAATTCCACCCACCCACCCGAACATTAGCGATCTATCCCAAATTACGAAAGAGCCCGAAGAAACAATACATCATTACTGGGCCAGATTCCTCCTGGTTATGAACAGGATAAAGGACTGCCACGAGGAAGACGCGATTTCATTCTTCTGCAATAATTGCACGGACAAGGGAATCCTTAACGCCATAAGTCACCGTGATATTACATGCTTCGCTGACTTGGCGTCCATAGTACGAAAGTACTGTGCGATGGAAAGCGCCTGGAGAACCGAAATAAAATTTTGGGACAATCCAGCCCTGAATGCAAACCTAGTCCAAAATAAAAGGGTGCATCATCACCAGACACCCGGGTCAAACACCAAAAAGCAAAAACCCTCTACAGGGCATGGAACCGTATTGGAAGGATGGCTTAATGGACCCTGTAAAATTCACAGTACAGAGGACGCCACACCAACTCACGGCCTTAGAGCATGTTGGATACTCCGGCAAGTGGCGAAAATTGGCGAAAATCTCCTAATTCTGGAGGCCACAGAAAGCCACCCAGAGACACCAATACGGTATTAACAGTCTTCGAGACTTTCGCATCAAATAATATGCGAAAAAGGACACTCTGCAGCCTTGCCGAAGTCTACCAAGTAGCAACAATAAATCCATGGAGTGACACGGCTATTACCTTTAACGCCAGTGATGAACCTAAATTCCGAACAGCCCGAGCACCAGCCTCATTGGTCCTCAGTCCAATAGTGGATGACTTTTGTCTTACCAAGGTAATCATGGACGGCGGCAGCGGATTGAACCTCATTTATGAGGAAACCCTTCAAACAATGGAAATAGACTGGAACCGCATTGAGCGAAGCAGCACAACCTTTAGAGGAATAATCCCCAGTCGGGAAGCGTGCTACACAGGAAAAATCACACTAGATGTGGTGTTCGGCATGCCGGATAATTACAGGACCGAAGAGGTCACGTTCCATGTGGCTCCGTTCAGCAGCGGTTATCACGCTCTGCTAGGGCGGGAAGCATTTACAATCTTCCAAGCAATACCTACATGAAGCTCAAGATGCCCGGGCCCAATGGGATCATCACTCTCGCTAGTGCTCCGGACATAGCACTCCGCGCCGAAAACAAGACAGCCGCACTGGCCCTTGAGGCACTATCCAAAGCCCTAGCGGCTGAGGAACTGACTGCGCTGCGCTCCATGGTGAATAGAGACGACATGGTACTTGACAAAAGATCCAAGTCCACCTCCTTTAAACCGGCGGACGAAATAGTCAAATTCCAGGTCCATCCAACGGACCCCAATAAAACAGCTTCCATCGGGGCACATTTAAACCCGGATGTAGATGCCGCACTGCGAGAATTCCTATGGGAAAACTGGGAAATTTTCACCTGGCACCCTTCAGACATGCCAGGAATCCCACGCAGGCTGGCCGAGCACAGCATAAATATCCTAAAAGAATTCAAACCTGTCAAGCAAGCTCTTCGGCGTTTTTCCGAACCTAAGAGACAGGCCATGGGAGAAGAGCTAGCAAAGCTATTGGAGGCCGGATTCATCAGAGATATAAAACATCTGGACTGGCTAACAAACCTGGTGATGGTACCAAAGAATGACAAATCCTGGCGCCTGTGCGTTGATTTTAAGGACCTTAACAAGGCTTGCCCAAAGGATCCCTTCCCCCTCCCCCGCATCGATCAAATTATTGATGCTATCGCAGGACACAATTCGTTGTGTTTCCTCGACGCATATTCCGGCTACCATCAAATCAAGATGGCAGAATCAAACCAAGCCGCAACGGCATTCATCACACCATATGGCCCATTTTGCTTCAACACAATGCCCTTCAGGCTCAAAAATACCGGCGCAACATATCAGCGCATGATTCAGACATGTCTGGCAAACCAAATCGGCAAAACAGTGGAGGCATATGTAGATGATGTGGTCGTCAAAACAAGACATGTCGAATCTCTAGTAGACAACTTGAGTCTCACATTCGATAACCTATGAACATACGACATCAAGCTCAACCCGAAAAAATGCGTTTTCGGCGTTCCAGCCGGAAAGCTCTTGGGCTTCATTGTATCCGGTAGAGGAATTGAAGCAAATCCAGCCAAGATCTGAGCTCTGTCGCAGCTAGATATCCCAAAGGACCTCAAACAAATACAAAAGTTAACCGGATGCGTGGCGGCTCTCAGTCGCTTTATCTCCCGCTTGGGAGAAAAGGCCCTACCCCTTTACCGCCTCCTTCGGCGCATCGAACACTTTGAATGGATGGATGCAGCCACGACCGGACTCGACGAAATAAAAGCCATATTGGCAACAAATCCAGTCCTGGCCGCGCCAAACATTGGCGAACCAATGCTATTGTACATTGCAGCGACACATCAGGTTGTAAGCGCAGTGCTCGTCGTCGAACGAGAAATGGACGGACACAAATTCCCCCTTCAAAAGCCGGTCTATTATGTGTCCACTATCCTTAGTCCCTGCAAATCACGGTACCCGCATTATCAAAAGATTGCGTATGCGGTATTCATGGCATCCCGGAAGCTACGACACTAGTTTCAAGAGTGTTCAATCACAGTAGCCTCGGAAGTACCACTTAACGATATTATAAATAACCGTGACGCAATGGGCCGGATTGCAAAATGGGCCATTGAGCTCCTCCCGTTCGACATAACTTATAAACCATGGCGAGCCATCAAGTCGCAAGTCTTGGCCGACTTCGTCGCAGAGTGGACGGAGGCCGAACTCCCTAAAGAGTACGGCACATATTCAAACTGGATCATGCATTTCGACGGCTCCAAAATGTTGGCCGGACTGGGGGCTGGCGTCATTTTGACGTCCCCCACAGGAGACACAGTTCAATACGTACTCCAGATTATGTACACAGACTCCAACAATGCAGCCGAATATGAGGCCCTTCTACATGGTCTCCGGATGGCAGTATCCATGGGCATCCAACGCCTAGAGGTGCGCGGGGACTCGAACCTTGCAATATCCCAAATAAATGGATACTTCGACGCCAAGGATCCAAAGATGGAAGCTTACCGTAACGCCGTCCTAAAAATGTCAGCTCAGTTCGAAGGGCTTGAATTTCACCACATAGCCCGGGAAAATAATCAGGCGGCAGATGTCCTGGCATGCATTGGCGCAAAACGCGATGTAGTCCCCCCAACATCTTCTTGGAAAGCCTGTTCAAGCCATCCGTAGTATGGGAAGGGGAGCCGCACAACAACAGCCCGGACCTAACCGCACTGCCCGACACCGAACATTCTGACACAATCGGCGGCTCTGCCAATGAAATAACACCTTCATCCCACGTAATAATGGCCATCATCGCCCCGTGGATAGAACCATTCCTCGCCTACCTTATTAGGCAAGAACTCCCCGAGGACCAAAACGAAGCATGCTGCATAGTGCGGCGATCCAAAGCCTACAAAGTCCACGAGGGAGAGCTTTATAAGAAAAGCACTACCGGAGTCCTTCAAAGGTGCATCTCCGAAGAGGAAGGGCGAAACCTCCTGGCTGAAATTCATGCCGACTCGGTGGTCATCACGCTGCAGCTCGGTCCCTTGTGAGCAAGTCCTTCCGTACAGGCTTTTACTGGCCGATGGCCCGGGCAGACGCCCAGGACTTAGTCCAACGATGCACCGGTTGCCAGCTCTTTGCAAACCAAAGCCATATGCCACCCACCGCCCTCCAAACTATCCCCATCACTTGGCCCTTCGAGGTCTGGGGGCTTGATATGGTTGGACCCCTTAAAGGCGGAACCCACAAGCAAAAATACTTACTGGTCATGGTGGATAAGTTCACCAAATGGATAGAAGCCAAGCCTGTTAAGACAGCCGAATCCGGACCTGTGATAGACTTTATATCCGGGTTGTACACCATTACGGCATCCCCCACAGCATCATCACCAATAATGGCACGAACTTTACAGCCGACGAGGTAAAACTCTGGTGCAAAAACATGGGTATCAAGCTCGATTATGCTTCCGTCTATCACCCACAAACCAACGGCCAGGTCGAACATGCAAATGGTCTTATCATGAGCGGCATTAAACCCAGATTAGTGCGGTCCCTCAAGGAATCTAACACGCACTGGGTAGAGGAGCTCGACTCCGTACTCTAGGGGCTGTGGACCATGCCGAATCGCACCACCGGATACACACCATTCTTTATGGTGTACGGTGCAAAGGCAGTTTTGCCTTGCGACATAATTCATGACTCACCTCGAGTGCGCATGTACAAAGAAAGAGAAGCCGAGCTTGATCGGCAGGACAGTTTGGACGCATTGGAAGAGGAGCATGATGTGGCAAAAGCCCGTTCCGCATTCTATCAACAGCAGGCTCAAAGATACCAAAGCAGAGAAGTACGGGCCAAAAATTACAATGTTGGCGAATCAGTTCTACGCCTGCCGGACAAGAAAAAGGACAAACTCAAGCCCAAGTGGGAAGGTCCCTTCATAATTGACCAAGTCCTTACTGGTGGAGCGTACCGCCTGCGAAATGCATCGGATAACCGACTCGAGCCGAACCCATGGAACGCAGCCCGTCTCCGAAGATTCTATGCCTAGTGCCGGATCCTGTGTTCGTCTCCTTACTCTGTCCATATTTTATATACTTTCTGTCTTACATTTCTCTCCTTCTCTCTCTCTCTCTCTCTCTCTCTCTCTCTCTCTTATAGCCTTTAAAGGCTCATAAAGTGACGCGCTATCCGCACTCATTAAACCTGGGGGCTTCTTTAAACAGAAGCTTATTTATACGGGCTTCATGCCCAACACATGTGTCACACTTCCGCATGTACCTTTTATTCACCATTATATGCATCGATATGACTTAAGTTTTGGCCAAGCTGGGTTGCCTGTCTCCTATGCTTACCCCTTTCCCGATTGTTCGGCTAGGTGGTAAAGGGAGCACCTCTGCGATTGTTACTGCCGGGTCAGCCGGACGTGTACCTCAGACTGGGTGAAGCCGAAAGCTAGCGTTCTTAAGGGAATATTCGGTCAGTGAACTAAAGATGATCTTTTTTTATTTATCTATATGCCCCTAGATGTTTTTCCTGCGTTTCTTTTCGCAGCATGGACATGCACTTTAGGGCATGCCTCCCAGGGAAAGGAACCCCTGACGGAACTATTCTCCATGGAAGATGTTTCTTACTAATCATGTAATATAACATAACTAGTCGAGCACTTGTTTGTTCACGCACTAATGACCCCTACGCCTGGTCTCCATGCATTCCCCGGTTCCTATATAACCGCATGAGAATTCGGACACACTCCGGACCGTCAGGTCCCGAGGCTGAAGCGAAAAGGTCGGCCATGACAAATGATCTACAATCCGGCTAGAAGGCATTATAAATGTCAATTAAAATACATAGTCATTTTGACTGATTGTATTCCTCTTCAATACCATCTAACAGGCTGTCTAATTTATAGTCCTGCTGGGAATACTTTGCGGCCAACTCTACTTGGCCGTATACTAAGCTTACAGGAATCTCCTTCCCATCGGGCCCTACAGGACCGACCTCGGCCATATGGTTGGGGTCATCCTTTGTGTACCACGTCTTCACCATGGCCCAGGCCTCCCTAGCGCCTTGATGGCAGGCCGACATCTTCCACAATCGGAAGTGCCGCCGTGCTCCCTTTAGCTTCTCCGCAAGCTCTCCAAGACCTTCGGGCATGGAGATGGATGGCCACAGGGCCTGGGCGACGCCTTGCATCGCCTGCCGAACTCGATCGAGCAGTTGCGAGAGCTTGGGAAGAAGGTCACCTGTAGAACCGGGCATCTCCTCTGTAGGACGACCTGTTAGCACACCTATAGACATTGCTCTATTAGTCGACTTCCCCGCCGAACTTTCTTCAAAGGTTCGTTCAAGCACTTACTAAATATGCCGTGCCGAAGCAGCTGATTCTCCTTCACGGAGTCTGACAGCTGGGCACGAACATCTTTCAGCTCGACGCCCAGCTTGGTGTTGGCATCTTGGAGATTGTTCTTCTCCCGCTTCACCTTTGTCAGCACCTTCTCACCAGCCTTTAGCTGGCGTAGGAGGTGTTGCATTTCCGAATTCAATCCGGCGCCATCTGCAATTTCATTTGTCAGACTCGCACCCATGCAGTGCTTCGCAAAATACTTATCTTTCGAAGTGTATATTACCAGAGGGGGTCTCCTTGGGCTCCCCTGCCGCGGCTAGTGCGGCCTCAAGTTGGGCTTTGCACTCTTCCAGCTCCTTGGACAGTAGGGAATTCTTTTCTGTAAGAACCTGCATAACAAATGATCCTTAAATCAGTTATTCTAACTGTTTCAAGTCTCGGGGGCTACTGGTATATATATAATTACCAAAAATTTCTTACCCATATGTCTTTTACATATTGCTCCGTGGCTCTGGCTAGACCATTTTGAGCGGCACAGAGGTACGCATCTCCCGAATTGAAGGCATCTAACGCCCCTTGGGAGAAACAAGCGTCGCGAAGAATTGTCCGGCGACGCCTGTGGTTCATGGCACTCTCCACCTCAGAGTTGGTGGTAGACAACCTGTCCGCATCCTCCATCGGAGGAGCGTCTGGCGCACGCCTTGCATTCGCCTCCGCCTCCGGACCAGGCTTTGGAGCTTGACTTGTGGAGGCGCGATTGGCAGCCTCTCCAGATATAGTCCGGCGAGGTCTCTTTGTCCTAAAGAGAGCATGAGTGTCAATGTGCCTCGAAGGTATAACACCTAGGATAGGGGGCGCGCCATACCTTTGCACTGACGCCTCGGTCCGGATTGCACTTCTTTTCTGCCCACGGGGCCCTGCGGCCCCTCATTGGCTTGTCGTCGCAGGTTCGGCCTTCTGCCTCAAAAACCTCCCCTGCAAAGTTCGGTTGTAGTCAGGAAACTGAAAACACGAGAGGGCGGACACCTATTTGGGGTACTGGGACTTCAATCTCAGTTACTTGGGAGGCCGGAATTAGCCCTGGGTAATCGGCCGTAATGGCCACCAAGGCATTGTCCTTGCTCAATTGATGGAACACTCCATCAATCAGCTCCACAGATATGTCCGGATCCTCTTGAGAGGCTGGGTCGAGGGACCGTACTAGGTCCTCGGGTTGTGGAGGAGGGCTGCTTATTTCCTTAATAGCCCGGCGCAGTTCCTGCGTTGAAGTCGTTAGACTGAATATTTAACGATGGGAATACAAAACAGATGGGCAGGTAAATGCGACCACTTACCCAGCTTGGGGGATTGTGCATAGAGAATCCACTCCGTGGGTTGACGCAGAGAAATTCCTCCTCTTCTCCCTTATACAAAGTGGACAAGATCTTTAGTAGAGCGGCAGCTGAATCCGGCCCCTTATGGCCGTAGCGGGTGGCGTCGTCCTCCCCGTTGAAGTCCCACATGGGGTGGCTTCTATACTGAAGCAGCTGCACCCCCCGCATGATGCATTCGGCCATAACCCCGATCATGGTTAGTCTAGAACGGGCTAACAATCTTATTCGGCCCATCAGGTAAATGATGTCCCTGTCACTTTCCCTCTGAGGGCTCCGTGGACGCCAGCTTAGGTGCTTCTTTAAGGGAGCACTGTCGAATTCAGGGAGGCCGATCCGGACAGGATCCGGTAGTGGGACGTCTTTTATATAAAACCATTCCGAGGGCCAGTCTTGGGACACCTTCTTTGGGGTTCTGGATAGATATCCGGTCCCGGCGATGCGCCACACTTTGGCTCCGCCCACCTGATACATTGACCCCTCCTTGGAGCGGGGCACAAGGCAGAATAACCTTTTCCATAGCCCAAAATGAGCCTCGACGCCCAAAAACAGCTCGCAGAGGGCTACGAAGCCCGCGATATGCAATACGGAGGCAGGTGTGAGATTGTGTAGCTGGAGGCCGTAGAACTCCAGCAGCCCCCGGAGAAATGGATGGATTGGAAACCCGAGCCCCCTTATTAGATAAGGGACAAGGCATACCCTCTCTCCTTTGGAGGGATTGGGGGCACTCTCCGCTTGCTTTCCGCCGTTATAGATGGCAAGACCGGCTCGAACCGGGACCATGTCGGCCGGGGGGAGGAGTCCCTTGGTCTGGAGCGTCACTAGCTCGCTATGCGGGACGGAGCATCTCTCCCAATACCCAGGCTGAGGGCTGGAAGGGCGAGAGGAGGAGTTGCGATGGCTGGCCATGGTGGAATGCACCTTTGTCGAATGCGCTCTGATGAACACTCGCGAAGGGGGGAAGATGTTGTTTGGATCTAAATTCTCGTCCCCTTAAATAGGGCAGCTCATTTACGCGGCTAGGGGTGTGAATGTAAAAACACTCAGACTTTTCATATTCGTTTAACACGTGGGAAGCGGCCATTATTGGGCGTAGAAGCCAAGGAGCGCAACATCTACAAGAAACCGGACTTTATTCAACAGGTACACGGAATTTGGGGGAGAACCTGGCTTGCAATGCCGAAGACAATCCACGCACCGGACTCATCGTCATTGAAGCCTGGTTCAGGGGCTACTGAGGGAGTCCTGGATTAGGGGGTGTCCGGATGGCCGGACTATACCTTCATCCGGACTCCTGGACTATGAAGATACAAGATTGAAGACTTCGTCCCGTGTCCGGAAGGGACTTTCCTTGGCGTGGAAGGCAAGCTTGGCGATACGGATATGCAGATCTCCTACCATTGTAACCGACTTTGTGTAACCCTAACCCTCTCCGGTGTCTATATAAACCGGAGGGTTTTAGTCCGTAGGACAATATAGACAACAACAATCATACCATAGGCTAGCTTTTAGGGTTTAGCCTCTCCGATCTCATGGTAGATCTACTCTTGTACTACCCATATCATCAATATTAATCAAGCAGGACGTAGGGTTTTACCTCCATCGAGAGGGCTCGAACCTGGGTAAAACTTCGTGTCCCTTGCCTCCTGTTACCATCCGGCCTAGACGCACAGTTCGGGACCCCCTACCCGAGATCCGCCGGTTTTGACACCGACAGCGCCCCTACCTCTTGGCCTCCTCCTTTGTTTCTTGACGTAGGGTCCAAGTCTCCTGGATCATGTTCAGTGAGAAAATCACGTTCCCGAAGGTTTTATTCCGTTTGGACTCCGTTTGATATTCCTTTTTTGCGAAACCCTAAAATAGGCAAAAAACAGCAATTCTGGGCTGGGCCTCCGGTTAGTAGGTTAGTCCCAAAAATAATATAAAAGTGGATAATAAAGCCCAATAATGTCCAAAATAGTAGATAATATAGCATGGAGCAATCAAAAATTATAGATATGTTGGAGACGTATCAAGCATCCCCAAGCTTAATTCCTGCCCATCCTCGAGTAGGTAAATGATAAAAACAGAATTTTTGATGCGGAGTGCTACTTGGCATAATTTTAATGTAATTCTTCTTAATTGTGGTATGAATATTCAGATCCGAAAGATTCAAGATAAAAGTTTAATATTGACATAAAAAATAATAATACTTCAAGCATACTAACAAAGCAATCATGTCTTCTCAAAATAACATGGCCAAAGAAAGCTATCCCTACAAATTCATATAGTCTGGCTATGCTCTATCTTCATCACACAAAGTATTTAAATCATGCACAACCCCGATGACAAGCCAAGCAATTGTTTCATACTTTTGACATTCTCAAGCCTTTTCAATCTTCACGCAATACATGAGCGTGAGCCATGGATATAGCACTATAAGTGGAATAGAATGGTGGCTGTGGAGAAGACAAAAAGGGAGAAGATAGTCTCACATCAACTAGGCATATCAACGGGCTATGGAGATTCCCATTAATAGATATCAATGTGAGTGAGTAGGGATTGCCATGAAAAGGATGCACTAGAGCTATAAGTATATGAAAGCTCAACAAAAGAAACTAAGTGGGTGTGCATCCAACTTGCTTGCTCATGAAGACCTAGGGCATTTTGAGGAAGCCCATCATTGGAATATACAAGCCAAGTTCTATAATGAAAAATTCCCACTAGTATATGAAAGTGATAACATAGGAGACTCTCTATCATGAATATCATGGTGATACTTTGAAGCACAAGTGTGGTAAAAGGATAGTAACATTGTCCCTTCTCTCATTTTCTCTCATATTTTTTTGACTTGTCTGGAGTCGCATCCCGACTTGTGGGGGAATCATAGTCTCCATCATCCTTTCCTCACTGGGACAATGATCTAATAATGATGATCATCACACTTTTATTTTCTTACAACTCAACAATTACAACTCGATACTTAGAACAAAATATGACTCTATATGAATGCCTCCGGCGATGTACCGGGATATGCAATGAATCAAGAGTGACATGTATGAAAGAATTATGAATGGTGGCTTTGCCACAAATACGATGTCAACTACATGGTCATGCTAAGCAATATGACAATGATGGAGTGTGTCATAATAAACAGAACAGTGGAAAGTTGCATGGCAATATATCTCGGAATGGCTATGGAAATGCCACAATAGGTAGGTATGGTCGCTGTTTTGAGGAAGGTATATGGTGGGTGTATGATACCAGCGAAAGGTGCGCGATATTAGAGAGGCTAGCAATGGTGGAAGGAAGAAAAGTGCGTATAATCCATGGACTCAATATTAGTCATAAAGAACTCATATACTTATTGCAAAAATCTACAAGTTATCAAAACAAAGTATTACACACATGCTCCTAGGGGGATAGATTGGTAGGAAAAGACCATCGCTCGTCCCCGACCGCCACTCATAAGGAAGACAATCAAAAAATAAATCATGCTCCGACTTCATCACATAACGGTTCACCATACATGCATGCTACGGGAATCACAAACCTTAACACAAGTATTTCTCAAATTCACAACTACTCAACTAGCATAACTTTAATATCACCATCTTTATATCTCAAAACAATTATCAGGCATCAAACTTCTCATAGCATTCAACACACTCATAAGAAAGTTTTTACTATTCTTGAATTCCAAGCATATTAGGATTATTTAAGCAAATTACCATGCTATTTAAGACTCTCAAAATAATCTAAGTGAATCATGAGAGATCAATAGTTTCTATAAAACAAATCCACCACCGTGCTCTAAAAGATATAAGTGAAGTACTAGAGCAAAACTATATAACTCAAAAGATATAAGCGAAGCACATAGAATATTCTAACAAATTCCAAATCATGTATGGCTCTCTCAAAAGGTGTGTACAGAAAGGATGATTGTGGTAAACTAAAAATCAAAGACTCAAATCATACAAGACGCTCCAAGCAAAACACATATCATGTGGTGAATAAAAATATATCTCCAAGTAAAGTTACTGTTAGAAGTAGACGAAAAGAGGGATGCCTTCCGAGGCATCCCCAAGCTTTGGATTTTAGGTGTCCTTAGATTATCTTGGGGGTGCCATGGGAATCCCCAAGCTTAGGCTCTTGCCACTCCTTGTTCCATAATCCATCAAATCTTTACCCAAAACTTGAAAACTTCACAACACAAAAGTTAAAGTAGAAAATCTCATGAGCTCCGTTAGCAAAAGAAAACAAAAGACCACTTCAAGGTACTGTAATGAACTCATTCTTTATTTATATTGGTGTTAAACCTAATGTATTCCAACTTCTCTATGGTTTATAAACTATTTTACTATCCATAGATTCATCAAAATAAGCAAACAACACACGAAAAACAGAATCTGTCAAAAGCAGAACAGTCTGTAGTAATATATAGCTAGCGCAAGATCTGGAACCCCAAAAATTCTAAAATAAATTTCTGGACGTGAGGAATTTATCTATTAATAATCTGCAAAAATAATTAACTAAATATCACTTTCCAAATAAAAACGGCAGCAGTTCTCGTGAGTGCTAAAGTTTCTGTTTTTTTACAGCAAGATATCAAGACTTTCCCCAAGTCTTCCCAACAGTTCTACTTGGCACAAACACTAATTAAACACAAAAAACACAACCTAAACAGAGGCTAGATAAATTATTTATTTCTAAACAGGAGCAAAAATCAAGGAATAAAAATAAAATTGGGTTGCCTCCCAACAAGCGCTATCGTTTAACGCCCCTAGCTAGGTATAAGAAGCAAGGATAGATCTAGGTATTGCCATCTTTGGTAGGCAATCCATAAGTGGCACTCATAATAGATTCATAAGGTAACTTAATTTTCTTTCTAGGAAAGTGTTCCATGCCTTTCCTTAATGGAAATTGGAATCTAATATTTCCTTCCTTCATATCAATAATTGCACCAATCGTTCTAAGGAAAGGTCTACCAAGAATAATAGGACATGAAGGAGTGCGATCTATGTCAAAACAATAAAATCTACGGGTACATAATTCCTATTTGCAACAATAAGAACATCATTAATTCTTCCCATCGGTTTCTTAATAGTGGAATCCGCAAGGTGCAAGTTTAGAGAGCAATCATCAAAATCACGGAAACCTAACAAATCACACAAAGTCTTTGGAATCATGGAAACACTAGCACCCAAATCACATAAAGCAGAGAACTCATGATCTTTAATCTTAATTTTAATAGTCGGTTCCCACTCATCATAAAGTTTTCTAGGGATAGAAACTTCCAATTCAAGTTTTTCTTCATAAGATTGCATCAAGGCATCAACGATATGTTTAGTGAATGCTTTATTTTGACTATAAGCGTGAGGAGAATTTAGCACGGATTGCAACAAGGAAATACAATCGATAAAAGAGCAATTTTCATAATTAAATTCCTTGAAATGAAAAATAGTGGGTTTAGCAACATCTAGGATTTTAATTTTTTCGATCCCACTTTTATCAATTTTAGCATCAAGATCTAAAAACTCCGAATTCTTGGAACGTCTTCTGGGTAAAGGTGGATCATAATCAGTCCCATCATTATTAAGATTCATATTGAAAAACAAAGATTTAATAGGGGACACATCAATAACTTTTAGATCTTCATCTTTATTTTCATAGGGACTAGAAGAACACGCTCTTATAAAGGCATCTTTCTTAGCATGCATCCTAGCGGTTCTTTCTTTGCACTCATCAATGGAAATTCTCATGGCTTTGAGAGACTCATTGGTATCATGCTTAGGTGGAATAGATCTAAGTTTCAAAGAATCAACATCAAGAGAAATTCTATCAACGTTCCTGGCCAATTCATCAATCTTAAGCAATTTTTCTTCAATCAAAGCATTGAAATTCTTTTGCGAAGTAATAAATTCTTTAATATTAGATTCAAAATCAGAGAGCATCTTATTATAATTTCCATAAGAATTGTTGTAGGAATTACCATAATTATTAGAGGGATTACTAGGATAAGGCCTAGGATTAAAATTTCCTCTATACGCGTTGTTACCAAAATTGTTCCTACCAACAAATTCACATCCATAGACTCATTATTATTCTCAATCAAAGCAGACAAGGGCATATCATTAGGATCAGAAGAAACATTCTTAATAGAAAATAATTTCATAAGTTCATCCATCTTTCCACTCAAAACATTAATTTCTTCTATCGCATGCACCTTTTATTAGTAGATCTTGCAGTATGCCATTGAGAATAATTAACCATAATATTATCTAGGAGTTTAGTAGCTTCTCCTAAAGTGATCTCCATAAAAGTGCCTCCTGCAGCCGAATCTAAAAGATTTCTAGAAACAAAATTCAATCCGGCATAAATTTTTTGTATAATCATCCACAAATTCAAACCATGAGTAGGGCAATTGCGTATCATTAATTTCATCCTCTCCCAAGCTTGTGCAACATGTTCATCATCAAGCTGCTTAAAATTCATAATATCGTTTCTAAGGGAGATGATCTTAGCGGGAGGGAAATACTTAGAGATAAAAGCATCTTTGCACTTATTCCATGAATCAATACTATTTTTAGGCAAAGACTAAAACCAAGCTTTAGCACGATCTCTAAGTGAAAAAGGAAATAGCTTCAATTTAACAATATCGTTATCCACATCTTTCTTCTTTTGCATATCACACAAATCAACGAAGCTATTTAGATGGGTAGCGGCATCTTCACTAGGAAGGCCAGAAAACGGATCTTTTATGACAAGATTCAGCAAAGCAGTATAAATTTCACAAGATTCAGCATCGGTAAGAGGAGCAATCAGAGTGCTAATAAAATCATTGTTGTTGGTATTGGTAAAGTCACACAATTTAGTGTTATCTTGAGCCATCGGGACAAGCAAGCAATCCAATACACAAGCAAACAAAAGCAAGCGGGCAAAAAGAGGCAAATAGAGAAAGAGATGGAGGATAGAGAGAGAGGGCGAATAAAATAGCAAGGGTGAAGTGGGGGAGAGGAAAACGAGAGGCAAATGGCAAATAATGTAATGCGGGAGATAAGGATTGTGATGGGTACTTGGTATATTGACTTTTGCGTAGACTCCCCGGCAACGGCGCCAGAAATCCTTCTTGCTACCTCTTGAGCACTGTGTTAGTTTTCCCCGAAGAGGAAGGGATGATGCAGCAAAGTAGCGTAAGTATTTCCCTCAGTTTTTGAGAACCAAGGTATCAATCCAGTAGGAGGCTATGCGCGAGTCCCTCGTACCTTCACAAAACAAATAAATCCTCGCAACCAACGCGATAAGGGGTTGTCAATCACTACACGGCCACTTACGAGAGTGAGATCTGATTGATGTTTTTGGTGTTTTTATGATGTTTTTGGTGTTTTTATGATAAAGATGCAAAGTAAAATAAAAGCAAAGTAAAAAAGAAAATGAAATAACTAAGTATTGGAAGATTAATATGATGAAGATAGACCCGGGGCCATAGGTTTCACTAGTGGCTTCTCTCAAGAGCATAGGTATTCTACGGTGGGTGAACGAATTACTGTTGAGCAATTGACAGAATCGAGCATAGTTATGAGAATATCTAGGTATGATCATGTATATAGGCATCACGTCCGAGACAAGTAGACCGACTCCTGCCTGCATCTACTACTATTACTCCACTCATCGACCGCTATCCAGCATGCATCTAGAGTATTAAGTTCATGAAAAAAGAGTAATGCCTTAAGCAAGATGACATGATGTAGAGGGATAAACTCATGCAATATGGTGAAAACCCCATCTTGTTATCCTCGATGGCAACAATACAATACGTGCCTTGCTGCCCCTACTATCACTGGGAAAGGACACCGCAAGATTGAACCCAAAGCTAAGCACTTCTCCCATTGCAAGAAAGATCAATCTAGTAGGCCAAACCAAACTGATAATTCGAAGAGACTTGCAAAGATAACCAATCATACGTAAAAGAATTCAGAGAAGATTCAAATCTTGTTCATAGATAGACTTGATCATAAACCCACAATTCATCGATCTCAACAAACACACCGCAAAAAGATGATTACATCGAATAGATCTCCACAAGAGAGGGGGAGAACATTGTATTGAGATCCAAAAAGAGAGAAGAAGCCATCTAGCTAATAACTATGGACCCGAAGGTTTGAGGTAAACTACTCACACTTCATCAGAGGGGCTATGGTGATGATGTAGAAGCCCTCCGTGATTGATGCCCCCTCCGGCGGAGCTCCAGAACAGGCCCCAAGATGGGATCTCGTGGATACAGAAAGTTGCGGCGGTGGAATTAGGGTTTTGGCTCCGTATTTGATTGTTTGGGGGTACGTAGGTATATATAGGAGGAAGATGTACGTCAGTGGAGCAACAGGGGCCCCACAAGGGTGGAGGGCGCGCCTGGGGGAGGGGGGGTAGGCGCACCCCCTACCTCGTGGCCTCCTCCTTTGTTTCTTGGCGTAGGGTCCAAGTCTTCTGGATCATGTTCGGTGAGAAAATCACATTCCCGAAGGTTTCATTCCGTTTGGACTCTGTTTGATATTCCTTTTCTTCGAAACCTTAAAATAGGCAAAAAACAACAATTCTGGGCTGGGTCTCCGGTTAGGAGGTTAGTCCCAAAAATAATATAAAAGTGGATAATAAAGCCCAATAATGTCCAAAACAATAGATAATATAGCATGGAGCAATCAAAAATTATAGATACATTGGAGACACATTAGCCAACTCTCAGATTTTATAAACGGCCGCACAAAAGGTAACATTTTAAATTCAAAAAGCGTTGCATAGCGCAAATGAACTCGTTTCACATTACAGGATCACATGAGCATGTTCATTCAAAAATTACATCTCTAGCACATTCCTCCGCCACAAGGCGGGAACCCTTCAGGACACTGTCATAATACATTTCGGGGCAGCGATGCTCCTTGCCCTCCGGTGGCCCCTCCTTCACCAGCTTTACGGCGTCCAGCTTCGCCCAGTGCACCTTTGCCCGGGCAAAAGCCCTACGCGCACCCTCGATGCAGACGGACCGCTTTATGACTTCAAGCCGTGGGTAGGCATCCACAAGCCACCTCACCAGACCGAAGTAGCTGCTCGGCAGGGGATCGCCGGGCCACATCCGGACTATAAGACCCTTCATGGCCTGTTCGGCCGCCTTGTGAAGCTCGACCAGTTGCTTCAGCTGGTCGCTCAAGGGCATTGGGTGTTCGGTCCCAGTATACTGAGACTAGAACAACTTCTCTGTCGAGCTCCCCTCCTCAGCTCGGTAAAACTCCGTGGCATGCAGTACACTGCGGGGAAGATCCGCGAACGCTCCTAGAGAGCTCCGAACTCGGGTAAGTAAAAGGGAAGTTTCCTTCACATGCTTGCTTTGCATAATGAATGCCTTACCCACTGCTATCTTCTTCACCGCATCAATTTCTTGGAGGGCCTTGTGGGCTTCAGCCTTGGTGATCCATGCGCTTTCAAGCGCCTTCGCAAGCTCGGACTCTCGCGTCTTAGAGTCAAGTTCCAAGGACTCGTGTTTTTTGGCGAGAGCCTCGAGCTCTTGTTGCACCTCGCCTACCCGAGCTTCTTGCTTTTCCCGCTCAATGCGCTCCTTGGACGCTTTGTCTTCGGCCTCGGACAGCGCCTTCTTCAGGGTCGCCACCTCGGTTGTGGCCCCTGGCAAATTCATGATGATCCTATTACTTTACAACCGAATTTATTTTTAATATATAGACAAGGTATTGCTTACCTTTGCTCTCCTCGAGCTGCCTCTTGGTAAGGCCGAGCTCTTCCTCGGACCGTTCAAGGTCCTGCTTCAGTGCAGGGACCTCCACAGTACGTGCGGCAGTGGCCAGTAGTGAAGCCTGCATATGCACATAGACATATTTGGATTATACTCCTGAGTCATTATTTGATCCTCTATCCGGCCTTTCTTCGCGAACGCTAAACAGAGCATCAGGGGCTACTGTTTATGCGGTAATATTTTCCTATATTTTGATTGCTTACCTGAAAGCCTGTTAGGAGGCTGGCACAAGCTTTGGTTAGTTCGTTTTTGGCGGACTGAACTTTCTCGATCACCACACTCATGATAGTGCGGTGCTCTTTGTCGATGGAAGCGCCGCGAAGCGCTTCCAGCAAGTTGTTCGGTGCCTCTGGATGGACAGAGGCCACCGGCACGGGCGGCTTTCCCCTCTTAACGGGGGGTCGCCCGCCGGAGCTCGGAACCACCGAAGGTTCCGGCGCAGTGTTCGGCTGGGGGTCGAACTTGGAGCCCGTGGGAGTCTTGCTCCCTTTGTGCCTAGGGTCCGGAAGGTCGCCTCGAGGCGCCCCCAGGACTACCTCCCCTCGGCTCGGTGCCTTTTGAGACAACACCTCGACGTTGTCCGTAGGGCAAGGGATGGAGGCGGTCGGAAGTGAATCGCTATTCATATCCGATGAGTCCAAAGAACGGTCTGACGAAGATACGTCGAGATGGGCTCGGGACGGACTGCATAATCATATTCGGCGTAAGGAGAAGCAGTGCAATAAAACATACCATGAATTACTATGGTATCTGGATACTTACGACTTTGCCAGGGGCTTGTCCCTGGGCAACCACTCGTCGCCGTTGTAGGCGGCCGTCGTGGAACAGTCCGGAAGGAGGATACTTCCCTTCTTGGACCCTTCGCCCTCCCCGGTTGGGGCGGCCTTCGTTTTCTTGTCTCCCCCGGCGGGGGGGGGGGGAGAACTTTTCTCTTCCTCCTCCTCGTTTTCGTGGGAGGAGTGTGCTTCGGAGTTATCGGATGATGAGTCCGATATAACCTTGCGCCGGAAACCCTTTCGGGTCCCCGTGGCCTTCTTCTTGGCCTTCTTCACCGGCACCTCGTAAGGCGTCGAAACCAGCATCTTTGTTAGGAGAGCATCTGCAGGATCTTCAGGCAGGGGGGCTGGGTAATCGATCTGCTCCGCTGTCTCTACCCAGTCCTGTTAATGGCATGGAAGCTTAGATCCCGCACATGATTAAATTGGGGCAAATAAATATCCTATGAGATAAAAAAACTTACCGGATTGGCATGGCACTTTGCGCTGTGTCCGCGGTCCTCGGTAAGGGGAGGAGGTACCTCAGCACCCTTGAACAGCACCTTCCAGACGTCCTTGTGCGTCGTGTCGAAGAGCTCTCGCAACATCTGGTGCTTGGCCGGGTCGAACTCCCACAAATTGAATACCCGTCATTGACACGGGAGGATCCGACGGAAGAGCATGACCTGGACCACGTTGACGAGCTTGATTTTCTTGCTCATCATGTTCTTGATGCATGTCTAGAGTCCGGTCAGCTCTATCGGGGAACCCCAGGACAGGCCCTTCTCTTTCCAGGAAGTGAGCCACGTGGGGATTCCGGATTGAAATTCGGGGGCCGCCACCCAGTTGATGTCGCGTGGCTAAGTGATGTAGAACCACCCCGATTGCCACCCCTTTATGGTCTCCACATAGGAGCCTTCGAGCCAGGTGACGTTAGGCATTTTGCCCACCATGGCGCCTCCGCACTCTGCTTGCTGGCCGACCACCACCTTCGGTTTAACATTGAAGGTCTTCAACCACAGGCCGAAGTGGGGCCTGATGCGGAGGAAGGCCTCGCACACGACGATAAACGCCGAGATGTTGAGGATGAAACTGGGGGCCAAATCATGGAAATCTAGCCCGTAGTAGAACATGAGCCCGCGGACAAATGGGTGAAGGGGAAATCCCAGTCCGCGGACAAAGTGGGTAAGGAAAACTACCCTCTCATGGGGTTCGGGCGTAGGGATGATCTGCCCCGCATCTGGCAGCCGGTGCGCGATGTCCGCGGCTAGATATCTGGCTTCCCGTAGCTTTGTGATGTTCTCCTCTATGACGGAGGAGACCATCCACTTGCCTCCTGCACCGAACATGCTTGGAGTGGTTTGAGGATAAAGACACGAACTTGGGCGCTGGAGCTCGAGTGTGCGGGAATGGATAAGCAAGGAGGAAGAAGGCGTGGGTAAAAAGGGTGAATCTTTGTCCCTTTGTAAGGGTGGAAGAGGCGATGCACCTCCCCACTTACCTGGTAAAATCACTTATTCCCTAAATGCCGTAATTGATGGCGCGGTTGGGTTACCCATACCCGTATTGATGAGAATCCTGTGATAAGGGGACACGATCTCTGCTTCAACAAGACGTGTCAAGAAAACCGCCTCGCGATATGTGCAGTGCTGGTTGAGAAAAATGGTTCGAATAATGACCAGGCCATGGTATGATGTCATGCTGTCAGACGTGTCAGTAGATTAGATTTGTGGAAATATTATTCTCTCTATGATGGTATGTGGAATTTGTTTTGCAGAGCCGGACACTATCCTTGTGTTCAAAATCTTCTATGGGGTATTCGGAGGAAGTACCTGCCTTGCAATGCCGAAGACAAATCTGCATGCCGGACTCATCGTCATTGAAGGCTGGTTCAGGGGCTACTGAGGGAGTCCTGGATTAGGGGGTCTCCGGACAGCCGTACTATATCCTTTGGCCGGACTGTTGGACTATGAAGATACAAGATTGAAGACTTCGTCCCGTGTCCGGATGGGACTCTCCTTGGCGTGGAAGGCAAGCTTGGCAATAGGGATATGTGGATCTTCTTCCTTGTAACCGACTCTGTGTAACCCTAGCCCTTCCGGTGTCTATATAAATCGGAGGGTTTAGTCCGTAGGACAAGAACAATCATACCATAGGCTAGCTTATAGGTTTAGCCTCTACGATCTCGTGGTAGATCAACTCTTGTAATACTCATATCATCAAGATCAATCAAGCAGGATGTAGGGTATTACCTCCATCGAGAGGGCCCGAACCTGGGTGAACATCGTGTCCCCCGCCTCATGTTACCATCCGCCTTAGACGCACAGTTCGGGACCCTCTACCCGAGATCCGCCGGTTTTGACACCAACAGGGACACTAATTGTCCCACTTTCATCACTGGGCATGGACGAAGGAAATGGGGACGAGGAGCAAGAGCAAGAGGAGGAAGAGGTCAAGGCAGAAGCTAGGCACTAAGTTATAAATTTGTATTAAGTGTGGCACTATATTTGCAATTTTTATTAATTCTGGCACTATGTTTGAAATTTGTGTTAGTGCTGGCACTATGTTTGAAATTTGTATTAAGTCTGGCACTATGTTTGAAATTTGTATTAAGTCTGGCACTATGTTTGAAATTTGTATTAAGTCTGGCACTATGTTTGAAATTTGTATTAAGTCTAGCACTAGGTTTGAAATTTGTATTAAGTTTGACACTATGTTTGAAATTTGTAGATGCAGGAATGGCGGGAATGGGGTTGCTTAGTGCGGGCATTGATTGAAAGCATCGCGCTGCGATAGGTTCTGAGCGCAAGCTTGATGCGCTGGTCACTCGCACTCAAAAGGAAGATTGGAAAATACACGAGGGATGGGTTCAGCGGTACGCACTTTACTTATTTCCTTCAAGAATATATGGATGAGACACACCTACTGATTTGTCCTCACATGCAGGTTGAAATGGGTTGGCCTTTTACCTTTCGCGCGTCTGGTTGAGTCCACGCAGACCTCCAAATGCCTCGCCATTGACGCCTCTTCGCTCACATGCTTAGTGGACCGGTGGAGACCTGAGACCCACACGTTTCACTTCCGCTAGGGAGAGATGGCTCCTACTCTCCAGGATGTGGCCTTTTTATTGGGACTACCATTGGCAGGTCATGCCATAGGACCGTTGGAGGCACCGGCTGATTGGCAGCTTGGTATTGCACAGCGTTTCGCGGGTATTTATGACCGAGCTCCGGTGTTGACATCGGATAATCATGGACCTAAGTACGAATGGTTGCTCCATTTCTAGGTTAGTTCCCCTGCCGCTTAAGTTTCATTTTTCTTGCAATTGTTCTTACAGAACATACCTTCGCTATGTACTAATACTCTCTTTGCTTAAAACATATCCAAAAGTTCCCGTGGTATCCAAGCGTCCCGTTGAATGCGACATAGATCACTAGAAGTCTGGAGGCATATATATTGTGGCTTCTCAGCAAGGTGATGTTCACAGAGAACCATCTCAACACTATTAGCGCAAGCTACATCCCTATTGCACTTGAGATCGCGAGCGCTGAGACGCCAAATCAGATCACACAGAGGAGTTGGGGTTCGGCTGTCTTAGCGTATACATACCGAGCTATGTGCAACGCCTGCCAGCTTACGTCACCCACGTCCGCCCTTCTTGGATGCCCTCTCTTTCTGCAACTGTGGTCATGGGAGAGGTTCTCCGTAGGATGACCAGATGTACGTGTTGATGAGCCTATGGATATCATGTTCGATGCTGACGGCATCGACATGCCTACCTTCGATCTCAGTTGGACACGTCGCAGGGTATGTCACAAACCAAGTTTTGTTCGTTTTGTACACTAGGGTTCAATCTAATTTTTGTTTTCCGCAGAGACGCTTTGCTGCTGATCAGACCAGACGAGCTTACACAACATTAAACGAGCAGTTTGATGCGTACACTGGGGCGATCTGGCAGCCGTACACACAAGAAGCCATAGATGCAAGATACCCCGTCGGTTTCTCCGTGCTGTGCACAAGAGATGCTGATTATTGGATGACGAAATCGATGATCATCTTCGATGTCTTCGTCGAGGAGATGGCCCAACAGAGGGTTATGAGGCAATTTGGTCTTCTGCAATTGGAGACACCTCCCTCTATAGAGGTCCCGCTGCACAGAGACATCCACAGGTACTGTCTAGTTATTAATATTGCACTGTCCTTCAAAATTGTCCATAGTTAAGCTGTTAGTTAATTGTTCAACGAACACCAAAATTTTAGGATCACAAAGAAGGGGATCAACAGGACTGCTACTGAGTGGCTATATAGGGTTCAGTCGTACGTTACACAATGGGAGACTGTGAGCACACATCTGTGGCACGAGAATCACAACTTTGATATGGACGAATTCAATCTCTATCTGTAGTGGTACATGATCGGAACACGGTTATGCATCATTCATCACAATCACCTACATGAGATACCTGCCCCTAATACGGCGGATATGTACCCGAGCTATGATACTTCGGGCTCTAGGCAGCAAGCGGTAAGATATATTCTATTCATATAATGCAAGTAGTCCATACATACTTTGCCGTGCGCATGCAATAATCGTCCTCACAATTTCAGGTTGAGTTAACTCGCGGACTTGGCGAGGAGGTGTCCACCTTTCAGCGTTCACTGTCGTCTGCACCTCTAATGCTTCCTCGGGCTCAGGTCCAGACCTGGATGTCACGCATTGAGGAGAAAGTACGATCTGTGTATCGGGCTATTACATGCACACACACACACTTCAGACGTACTTCACCAGCATCCCCCCGCCACTCCACGCACCAGCAGCCGCTGCGTCACTCGACTGGTTAGCTCAAACCCACGCATCACTGACATGATCCGCGTCCACGTCTAGCAGAGCAGTGGACGACCAGGCCACCACTTCCTGACCAGGCCGGTAGTTCGGCGTGGCAGCACCAGCCGGATCCCACGTCTACCTACATGTTTTGGCCACGACCTCCGCCTACAGGTATGTTTCTTCATATTTATTCTTGTGAATATCAATTGGGCCTATGTATTTCATCATTACTTATGTTCGTCCATCCAACAGGGTCCTACGGATATCAGCTGTATGGACATGAAGCGTCTATGTCCGAATCCGGGTAGGATAGTGACCATGAAGGTGGGCATAACAAACAGGATTTCTTGTCGCAGCACAACGAGTGGATGGACATATATACGACTCCTGCACCACCTCCCACAAAGGAAACACAACATGACCAGACATGGTCTGAGCTTCCTCCCTGTAACATTCGGGCACCCCACAGGTATATGTGGCCGACGCCGCCTACACCACCTCCACGACGTGCTGGACGACGTGGCTGATGCTTGTCTACCACTATATCTATCTATGTACGCGGGGGACGTACGTATCCTACCTATGTATGTGGTTGGAACTAATCATCTTCCTGGTGGACGACTGGAACTAATCATCTTTCTGGTGGACGATTAGTAATAATAATCTTTCATGTGGACGACTGCAACTAATAATCTTCCTGA
This sequence comes from Triticum dicoccoides, assembly GCF_002162155.2. Taxonomy (NCBI): domain Eukaryota; kingdom Viridiplantae; phylum Streptophyta; class Magnoliopsida; order Poales; family Poaceae; genus Triticum; species Triticum dicoccoides. The sequence goes on along the minus strand of NC_041380.1, from coordinate 147,607,785 downwards.
AAGACGACTGCAACTAATAATCTTCCTGCAAGATGACTGTAACTTATCATCTTCCTGCAAGATGACTAGTGCCCAACCCTATAGATGATTGGCCAGTCGGCTTCCTGGTGGACGACTGGACCCTAATCGTCCACCAGGAAGACGATTAGGTCCAATCGTCCACCAGGAAGACGATTAGATCCAATCGTCCACCAGGAAGACGATTAGGTCCAATCGTCCTCCAGGAAGATGATGCCGTATTATTTGTGAAAAATATCAAAACGGTCTATTATTTCTGAAAATTAATAAAAAAATGTATTATTTAAAAAAATTATCCTGAGCTATGTATACTTGTAGGGTGAACTAGTTCAATGCATTAAACTATGTATACTTGCATGCATTTGACTAGTTCAATGTTAGACCAAAGAGTATGCATTGAACTATGTATACTTGCAGGGCTCTTCAAAATGCTGATTTTCCTTTGTTTATTATATTTCTTTAATCACCAGCTAATCTCAAGGTAGTTTGACTGACCACTACGTGCGTACTAACTGGCATGGGGCTAAACTCCTTTTTTCATTCTAATTAATGTGTGGGCCTTGGTATCACCCCACCCTATGCATGCATGCAGCATAGCCATATTTTAATGGTTTAGGCCTTAATTGGCTATTAATTAATGGATAATTAGAGTTTATGGTGTGGTGCATATGTTAATTATTATTTTTGAAATTAAACTCAAGGTCTAGCATTATATGTGATATGAGATGAATATTTGACAAAGTACACTGAATATAAATTTCATTAGCGTGATATTCTTTATGCGCCGTGTCAATATTTTACCTTGTTAATGGAATAAGGCCAAACATTTACCATATAGTTGATATTTTGGTGATATTAGCGCCCCTCATGACAATTTGATGTTGGCATTATATGTTCCCCAGACACACATGTTCGCGTGAAGAAAATTACGCATCCTTGATTCGAACCAAAAGGGCGAACCTAAGGGCATGATTTCTTGAAGTTATATTCCTTGATCCGAACCAAGAAGGCCGAACCTAAGGGCATGATATCACGAAGTGCATATTTCTTGGTCCGAACAAAAAGGCCGAACCTAATGACATGATTTCATGAAATGCATATTCTTTGATCTAAACCAAAAGGACCGAAGCTAAGGAAATATGCCCTAGAGGCAATAATAAAGTTGTTATTTATATTTCCTTATATCATGATAAATGTTTATTATTCATGCTAGAATTGTATTAACCGGAAACTTAGTACATGTGTGAATACATAGACAAACAGAGTGTCACTAGTATGCCTCTACTTGACTAGCTCGTTAATCAAAGGTGGTTAAGTTTCCTAGCCATGGACAAAGAGTTCTCATTTGATGAATGGGATCACATCATTAGAGAATGATGTGATTGACTTGACCCATCCGTTAGCTTAGCACGATGATTGTTTAGTTTACTGCTATTGCTTTCTCCATAACTTATACATGTTCCTATGACTATGAGATTATGCAACTCCAGAATACCGGAGGAACACTTAGTGTGCTATCAAACATCACAACATAACTGGCTGACTGTAAATATGCTCTACAGGTGTCTCCAATGTTGTTTCTTGAGTTGGCATAGATCGAGATTAGGATTTGTCACTCTGTGTATCGGAGAGGTATCGCTGGGCCCTCTCGGTAATGCACATCACTATAAGCCTTGCAAGCAATGTGACTAATGAGTTAGTTACGGGATGTTGCATTACGGAACGAGTAAAGAGACTTGCCGGTAATGAGATTGAACTAGGTATTGAGATACCGAGGATCGAATCTCGGGCAAGTAACATACCAATGACAAAGGGAACAACGTATGTTGTTATGCGGTTTGACCGATAAAGATCTTCGTAGAATATGTAGGAACCAATCTGAGCATCCAGGTTCCGCTATTGGTTATTGACCGGAGATGAGTCTCGGTCATGTCTACATAGTTCTCAAACCCGTAGGTTCCGCACGCTTAACGTTCGGTGACGATCGGTATTATGAGTTTATGTGTTTTGATGTACCGAAGGTAGTTTGGAGTCCCGGATATGATCACGGACATGACGAGGAGTCTCGGAATGGTCGAGACATAAAGATCGATATATTGGAAGCCTATGTTTGGACATCGGAATGGTTCCGGGTGAGTTCGGGCATTTACCGCAGTACCGGGGGGTTACCGGAACCCCCCGGGGAGTATATGGGCCTTATTGGGCCTTAGTGGAATGGAGGAGAGGAAGGCCAAGGTGGAGGGCGCGCCCCCTAGCCCAATCTGAATTGGGTGGGGGGACGCCCCCCTTCCTTCCCTCTCTCTCCCCCTTCCTTCTCTCCTACTCCAAAAGGGGGGAATCGTATTCCCGGTGGGAGTAGGACTCCCCCTAGGGCGCACCATAGAGAGGGCCGGCCCTCCCCTCCTCCACTCCTTTATATACGAGGGAGGGGGCACCCCATAGACACACAAGTTGATCTCTTAGCTGTGTGAGGTGGCCTCCTCCATAGATTTCCACCTCGGTCATATCATTATATAGTGCTTAGGCGAAGCCCTGCATCGATAACTTCATCATCACCGTCATCACGCCGTCGTGCTGTCGAAGCTCTCCCTCGATACTCAGCTGGATTTAGAGTTCGTGGGACGTCACCGAGCTGAACGTGTGCAGATCGCGGAGGTGCCGTATCTTTGGTGCTAGGATCGGTCGGATCATGAAGACGTACGACTACATCAACCACGTTGTCATAACGCTTCCGCTTACGGTCTACGAGGGTACGTGGACAACACTCTCACCTCTCGTTGCTATGCATCACCTAGATAGATCTTGCGTGTGCATAGGATTTTTTTTTGAAATTACTGTGTTCCCCAACAGTGGCATCCGAGCCAGGTCTATGCGCAGATGTTATATGCACGGGTAGAACACAAAGGAGTTGTGGGCGTGGGTATATACATATTTCTTGTCGTCACTAGTTGATTCTTGATTCAGCGGTATTGTTGGATGAAGCGGCTCAGGCTGACATTACGCGTACGCTTATGCGAGACTGGTTCTACAGACGTGCTTCACACACAGGTGGCTGGTGGGTGTCAGTTTCTCCAACTTTAGTTGAATCGGATCCAATGAACAGGGTTCTTTCTGAAGATCAAAAAGCAATCACTATACCGCGTTGTGGTTTTTGATGCGTAGGTAAGAATGGTCCTTGCTCAGCCCGTAGTAGCCACGTAAAACTTACAACAACAAAGTAGAGGACGTCTAATTTGTTTTTGCAGGGCATGTTGCGATGTGATATGGTCAAGACATGATGCTAAATTTTATTGTATGAGATGATCATGTTCTGTAATAGAGTTATCGACAACTGGCAGGAGCCATATGGTTGTCGCTTTATTGTATGAAATGCAATTGCCTTGTAATTGCTTTACTTTATCACTAAGCGGTAGCGATAGTCGTAGAAGCAATAGTTGGCGAGATGACAACGATGCTTCGATGGAGATCAAGGTGTCAAGCCGGTGACGATGGTGATCATGATAGTGCTTTGGAGATGGAGATCAAAGGCACAAGATGATGATGGCCATATCATATCACTTATATTGATTGCATGTGATGTTTATCCTTTATGCATCTTATTTTGCTTAGTTCGGCGGTAGCATTATAATATGATCTCTCACTAAATTTCAAGGTACAAGTGTTCTCCCTGAGTATGCATTGTTGCTACAGTTCGTCATGCCGAGACACCACGTGATGATCGGGTGTGATAAGCTCTACGTTCACATACAACGGGTGCAAGCCAGTTTTTCACACGCGGAATACTCAGGTTAAACTTGACGAGCCTAGCATATGCAGATATGGCCTCAGAACACTGATACCAAAAGGTCGAGTGTGAATCATATAGTAGATATGATCAACATAGTGATGTTCACCATTGGAAACTACTCCATCTCTCGTGATGATCGGACATGGTTTAGTTGATATGGATCATGTGATCACTTAGATGATTAGAGGGATGTCTATCTAAGTGGGAGTTATTAAGTAATTTGATTAATTGAACTTTAATTTATCATGAACTTAGTACCTGATAGTATTTTGCATGTCTATGTTGTTGTAGATAGATGGCCCGTGATGTTCTTTCATTGAATTTTAGTGCGTTCCTAGAGAAAGCTAAGTTGAAAGATGATGGTAGAAATTACATGGACTGGGTCCGCAACTTGAGGATTATCCTCATTGCCACACAGAAGAATTACGTCCTGGAAGCACCACTAGGTGACAAACCCGCTGCAGGAGCAACACCAGATGTTATGAATGTCTGGCAGAGCAAAGCTGATGACTACTTGATAGTTCAGTGTGCCATGCTTTACGGCTTAGAACCGGGACTTCAACGACGTTTTGAACGTCATGGAGCATATGAGATGTTCCAGGAGTTGAAGTTAATATTTCAAGCAAATGCCCGAATTGAGAGATATGAAGTCTCCAATAAGTTCTACAGCTACAAAATGGAGGAGAATAGTTCTGTCAGTGAACATATACTAAGATTGTCTGGGTACCACAACCACTTGACTCAGCTGGGAGTTAATCTTCCTGATGATAGTGTCAATGACAGAGTTCTTCACTCACTTCCACCAAGCTACAAGAGCTTCATGATGAACTATAATATGCAAGGGATGGATAAGACAATTCCCGAGCTCTTCGCAATGCTAAAGGCTACGGAGGTAGAAATCAAGAAAGAGCATCAAGTGTTGATGGTCAACAAGACCACCAGTTTCAAGAAAATGGTAAAGGGAAGAAGGGGAACTTCAAGAAGAACAACAAGCAAGTTGCTACTCAAGTGAAGAAGCCCGAGTCTGGACCTAAGCCAGAGACTGAGTGCTTCTATTGCAAAGGAACTGATCACTGGAAGCGGAACTGCCCCAAGTATTTGGAGGAGAAGAAGGATGGCAAAGTGAAAGGTATATTTGATATACATGTTATTGATGTGTACCTTACTAATGCTCGCAGTAGCGCTTGTGTATTTGATACTGGTTCTGTAGCTAATATTTGCAACTCAAAACAGGGGCTACGGATTAAGCAAAGATTGGCTAAGGACGAGGTGATGATGCGCGTGGGAAATGGTTCCAAAGTCGATGTGATCGTCGTCGGCACACTACCTCTACATCTACCTTCGGGATTAGTTTTAGACCTAAATAATTGTTATTTGGTGCCAGCATTGAGCATGAACATTATATCTGGATCTTGTTTGATGCGAGACGGTTATTCATTTAAATCAGAGAATAATGGTTGTTCTATTTATATCAGTAATATCTTTTATGGTCATGCATCCATGATGAGTGGTCTATTTTTACTAAATCTTGATAGTAGTTATACACATGTTCATAGTATTGAAGCCAAAAGATATAAGTTTAATAATGATAGTGCAACTTATTTGTGGCACTACCGTTTAGGTCATATTGGTGTAAAGCGCATGAAGAAACTCCATGTTGATGGACTTTTGGAATCACTTGATGCTTGCAAACCATGCCTCATGGGCAAGATGACCAAGACTCCATTCTTCGAAACAATGGAGCGAGCAACAGACTTGTTGGAAATAATACATACTGATGTATGCGGTCCAATGAGTGTTGATGCTCGCGGAGGGTATCGTTATTTTCTTACCTTCACAGATGATTTAAGAAGATACGGGTATATCTACTTGATGAAACATAAGTCTGAAACATTTGAAAAGTTCAAAGAATTTCAGAGTGAAGTGGAAAATCATCATAACAAGAAAATTAAGTTTCTATGATCTGATCATGGAGGAGAATATTTGAGTTATGAGTTTGGTCTTCATTTGAAACAATGCAGAATAGTTTCGCAACTCACGCCACCTGGAACACCACAACATAATGGTGTGTCTGAACGTCGTAAATACACTTTATTACATATGGTGCGATCTATGATGTCTCTTACTGACTAACCGCTATTGTTTTGGGGTTATTCTTTAGAGACGGCTGCATTCACGTTAAATAGGGCACCATCAAAATCCGTTGAGACGACACCTTATGAACTGTGGTTTGGCAAGAAACCCAAGTTGTCGTTTCTTAAAGTTTGGGGCTGCGATGCTTATGTGAAAAAGCTTCGACCTGATAAGCTCGAACCCAAATCGGAGAAATGTGTCTTCATAGGATACCCAAAGGAGACTGTTGGGTACACCTTCTATCACAGATCCGAAGGCAAGATATTCGTTGCTAAGAATGGATCCTTTCTAGAGAAGGAGTTTCTCTTGAAAGAAGTGAGTGGGAGGAAAATAGAACTTGACGAGGTAATTGTACCAACTCCCTTATTGGAAAGTAGTTCATCACAGAAATTAGTTCTAGTGATTCCTACACCAGTGAGGAAGCTAATGATGATGATCATGAAACTTCTGATCAAGTTACTACCAAACCTCGTAGGTCAACCAGAGTAAGATCCGCACCAGAGTGGTGCGGTAATCCTGTTCTGGAGGTCATGTTACTTGACTGAGGGAGTCCTGGACTAAGGGGTCCTCGGGAAGCCGGCCTGTTGGACATGGGCCGGACTATTGGGCCATGAAGATACAAGATAGAAGATTTTCTCCCGTGTCCGGATAGGACTCTCCTTTGCGTAGATGGCAAGCTAGGTGGCTGGATGTACTATTTCCTTTCTATGTAACTGACTTTGTACAACCCTAGTCCCCTCCGATGTCTATATAAACCGGAGGGTTTAGTCCGTAGAGAGGATCATACTCATAATCAGATAGGCTAGACTTCTAGGGTTTTAGCCATTACGATCTCGTGGTAGATCAACTCTTGTAACCCCCATACTCATCAATATTAATCTAGCAGGACATAGGGTTTTACCTCCATCGAGAGGGCCCGAACCTGGGTAAACATTATGTTTCATGTCTCCTATTACCATCAACCTCAGACGCACAGTTCGGGACCCCCTACCCGAGATCTGCCGGTTTTGACACCGACATTGGTGCTTTCATCGAGAGTTCCACTGCGACGTTGAAGTCAGGGTTGATGGCTCGCCTTGTGAACAAGGACAACATCACCACCGATGGAGCCCTGGCCTTAGGCCAAACCCTCCGATTGGGTGGCTTTATCATGACCACCCGTTCGGCCGGTGAGCTGATGTCTACTACACAACCTTCTTCTTGTAGACGTTGTTGGGCCTCCAAGTGCAGAGGTTTGTGGGACAGTAGCAAATTTCCCTCAAGTGGATGACCTAAGGTTTATCAATCCGTGGGAGGAGTAGGATGAAGATGGTCTCTCTCAAACAACCCTGCAACCAAATACAAAGAGTCTCTTGTGTCCCCAACACACCCAATACAATGGTAAATTGTATAGGTGCACTAGTTCGGCGAAGAGATGGCGATACAAGTGCAATATGGATAGTAGATATAGGTTTTTGTAATCTGAAAATATAAAAACAACAAGGTAACTAATGATAAAAGTGAGCGAAAATGGTATTGCAATGCGTTGAAACAAGGCCTAGGGTTCATACTTTCACTAGTGCAAGTTCTCTCAACAATAATAACATAACTGGATCATATAACTATCCCTCAACATGAAACAAAGAGTCACTCCAAAGTCACTAATAGCGGAGAACAAATGAAGAGATTATTGTAGGGTATGAAACCACCTCAAAGTTATTCTTTCTGATTGATCTATTCAAGAGTTCATACTAGAATAACACCTTAAGACACAAATCAACCAAACCCTAATGTCACCTAGATACTCCAATGTCACCTCAAGTATCCGTGGGTATGATTATATGATATACATCACACAATCTCAGATTCATCTATTCAACCAACACAAAGAACTTCAAAGAGTGCCCCAAAGATTCTACCGGAGAGTCAAGACGAAAACGTGTGCCAACCCCTATGCATAAGTTCACAAGGTCACTGAACTCGCAAGTTGATCACCAAAACACACATCAAGTGGATCACGTGATATCCCATTGTCACCACAGATAAGCACATGCAAGACATACATCAAGTGTTCTCAAATCCTTAAAGACTCAATCCGATAAGATAACTTCAAAGGGAAAACTCAATTCATCACAAGAGAGTAGAGGGGGAGAACCATCATAAGATCCAAATATAATAGCAAAGCTTGCGATACATCAAGATCGTGCCGACTCAAGAACACGAGAGAGAGAGAGAGAGAGAGATCAAACACATAGCTACTAGTACATACCCTCAGCCCCGAGGGTGAACTACTCCCTCCTTGTCTTGGAGAGCGCCAGGATGATGAAGATGGCCACCGGAGAGGGATTCCCCCCTCCGGTAGGGTGCCGAAACGGGTCTTGATTGGTTTTCGGTGGCTACGGAGGCTTCTGGCAGCGGAACTCCTGATCTAGGTTTCTTTCTGGAAGTTTTGGGTTATATAAGAGGTGCTGGAGTCGGGAACAAGGCAAGGTGGTCTCCGGGCTGTCCATAAGGCAGGGGGGCGCGTCCAGGGGGGTGGGCGGAATCCCCACCCTCGTGGGCAGCCCGGAACTCTTCTGGCCCAACTCTTTTACTCCATATCCTTCTTTTGGTCCAAAAATAAGTTCTGTGAAGTTCCAGGTCAATTGGACTCCGTTTGGTTTTCCTTTTCTGCGATACTCAAAAACAAGGAAAAAACAGAAACTGGCACTTGGCTCTAGGTTAATAGGTTAGTCCCAAAAATCATATAAAATAGCATATAAATGCATATAAAACATCCAAGGTTGATAATATAATAGCATGGAACAATAAAAAATTATAGATACGTTGGAGACATATCAAGCATCCCCAAGCTTAATTCCTGCTCGTCCTCGAGTAGGTAAATGATAAAACAGAATTTTTGATGTGGAATGCTACCTAACATAATTATCAATATAATTTTCTTTATTGTGGCAAGAATATTCAGATCCATAAGATTCAAGACAAAAGTTTAATATTGACATAAAAATAATAATACTTCAAGCATACTAACCAAGCAATTATGTCTTATCAAAATAACATAGCCAAAGAAATCTTATCCCTACAAAATCATATAGTTTGGCCATGATTCATTTTTGTCAGACAAAATGCTCCCATCATGCACAACTCCGATGACAAGCTGAACAATTGGTTCATACTTTTTAACATGCTTCAGCCTTTTCAACCCTTACGCAATACCTGAGCGCAACCCATGGACATAGCACTATGGGTGGAATAGAGTATGATGATAGGGGTTATGTGAGGAGACAAAAAGGAAGAAAGTCTCACATTGACGCGGCTAATCAACAGGCTATGGAGATGCCCACTGACTGATGTCAATGCAAGGAATAGGGATTGCCATGCAACGGATGCACTTGAGCTATAGATATATGAAAGCTCATCAAAGAAACTAAGTGGGTGTGCATCCAACTTGCTTGCTCACGAAGACCTAGGGCATTTGAGGAAGCCCGTCATTGGAATATACAAGCCAAGTTCTATAATGAAAGATTCCCACTATTATATGAAAGTGACAACATAGGAGACACTCTATCATGAAGATAATGGTGCTACTTTGAAGCACAAGTGGGGTAAAAGGATAGTAGCACTGCCCCTTCTCTCTTTTTCTCTCAATTTTTTGGGCCTTCTCTTTTTTATGGCCTTTTTTCTCTTTTTTTTCATCCTGAGTCTCATCCTGACTTGTGGGGGAATCATAGTCTCCATCATCATTTCCTCACTAGGACAATGCTCTAATAATGATTATCATCACACTTTTATTTACTTACAACTCGAGAATTACAACTCGATACTTAGAACAAAATATGACTCTATATGAATGCCTCCGGCGGTGTATCGGGATGTGCAATGAATCAAGAGTGACATGTATGAAAGAATTATGAATGGTGGCTTTGCCACAACTATGATGTCAACTACATGATCATGCAAAGCAATATGACAATGATGGAGCATGTCATAATAAACGGAACGGTGGAAAGTTGCATGGCAATATATCTCGGAATGGCTATGGAAATGCCATAAAAGGTAGGTATGGTGGCTGTTTTGAGGAAGATATAAGGAGGTTTATGTGTGATAGAGCGTATCGTATCACGGGGTTTGGATGCACCGGCGAAGTTTGCACCAACTCTCAAGGCGGGAGAGGGCACTGCATGGTACCGAAGAGGCTAGCAATTATGGAAGGGTGAGAGTGCGCAATATCCATGGACTCACATTAGTCATAAAGAACTCCTATACTTATTACAAAAGTTTATTTGCCCTCGAAGCAAAGTACTACCACGCATGCCCCTAGGGGGATAGATTGGTATGAAAAGACCATCGCTTGTCCCCGACCGCCATTCATAAGGAAAGCAATCAAAGAACAACCCATGCTTCAAATTTGTCACACAATGTTTACCATACGTGCATGCTACGGGACTTGCCAACCTCAACACAAGTATTTCTCAATTTCACAATTACTCAACTAGCACAACTCTAATATTAACACCTTTATATCTGAAAACAATTATCAAGTATCAAACTTCTCATAGTATTCAATTCACTTTATATGAAAGTTTTTATTATATCCCTCTTGGATGCCCATCATATTAGGACTAAATTCATAACCGAAGCAAATTACCATGCTGTTTAGGACTCTCAAAATAATATAAGTGAAGCATGAGAGTTAATCTATTTCTTCAAAGTAAAACTACCATCATGCTCTAAAAATATATAAGTGAAGCACTAGAGCAAATGATAAACTACTCCAAAAGATATAAGTGAAGATCAATGAGTAGTCGAATAATTATGCAACTATGTGAATACTCTCTAACATTTAAGAATTTCAGATCTTGGGATATTATTCAAACAGCAAGCAAAACTAACTAAAATAAAATGACGCTCCAAGCAAAACACATATCATGTGGTGAATAAAAATATAGCTCCAAGTAAAGTTACCGATGAACGAAGACGAAAGAGGGGATGCCTTCCGCGGCATCCCCAAGCTTAGGCTCTGGGTTTCCTTGAATATTACCTTGGGGTGCCTTGGGCATCCCCAATCTTAGGCTCTTGCCACTCCTTATTCCGTAGTCCATCGAATCTTTACCCAAAACTTGAAAACTTCACAACACAAAACTTAACAGCAAACTCGTAAGCTCCGTTAGTATAAGAAAATAAATAACCACTTAGGTACTGTTTTGAACTCATTATAAATTCATATTGGTGTAATACCTACTGTATTCCAACTCATATATGGTTCATACCCTCCGATACTACTCATAGATTCATCAAAATAAGCAAACAACACATAGAAAACAGAATCTGTCAAAAACAGAACAGTCAGTAGTAATCTGGATCAAACATATACTTCTGGAACCCCAAAAATTCTAAAATAAATTGCTGGACATGAGGAAGTTATCTATTAATCATATCCAAAATTAATAAACTAAGTATCACTCTCCAGTAAAACATAGCAGCAAATCTCGTGAGCGATAAAGTTTCTATTTTTTACAGCAAGATCGCAAAGACTTTCCCCAAGTCTTCCCAAAAGTTCTACTTGGTACAAACACTAATTAAACATAAAATCACATCTAAACATAGGCTAGATGAATTATTTATTACTAAACAGGGACAAAAAGCATGGAACAAAAATAAAATCGGGTTGCCTTCCAACAAGCGCTATCGTTTAACACCCCTAGCTAGGCATGATGATTTCAATGATGCTCACATAAAAGATAAGAATTGAAACATAAAGAGAGCATCATTAAGCATATTACTAACACATTTAAGTCTAACCCACTTCCTATGCATATGGATTTTGTGAGCAAACAATTTATGGGAACAAGAATCAACTTGCATAGGAAGGTAAAACAAGCAAATCTTCAAGATTTTCAACACATAGAGATGAAACTTGATATTATTGCAATTCCTACAAGCATATGTTCCTCCCTCATAATAATTTTCAGTATCATCATGAATTAATTCAACAATATAACCATCACATAAAGCATTCTTTTCATGATCTACAAGCATAGAAAATTTACTACTCTCCACATAAGCAAAATTCTTTTCATTCGGAATAGTAGTGGGAGCAAACTCAACAAAATAATTATTATGTGAGGCATAATCCAATTGAAAACTAAAATCATTATGACCAGTTTCATGGTTATCATATTCTTAATAGCATACAAGTCATCACAATAATCATCATAGATAGCAACTTTGTTCTCATAACCAATTGGAACCTCTTCCGAAATAGTGGATTCATCACTAAATAGAGTCATGACCTCTCCAAATCCACTTTCATAATTATCACAATAAGATTTAACACCCTCCAAAATAGTGGGATCATTACTTCCTAAAGTTGACACTCTTCGAAACCCACTTTCATCAATATAATCATCATAAATAGGAGGCATGCTATCATCATAATAAATTTGCTCATCAAAACATGGGGGACAAAAAATATCATCTTCGTCAAACATAGCATACCCAAGCTTGTGGCTTTGCATATCATTAGCATCATGGATATTCAAAGAATTCATACTAATAACATTGCAATCATGCTCATAATCAAAATATTTATGCCAAACATTTTATAGATTTCTTCTTCTAGCACTTGAGCACAATTACCGGAATCCTTATTCTCACGAAAGACATTAAAAAGGTGAAGCATATGAGGTACCCTCAATTCCAAAATTTTTATAATTTTATTTTATAGACTAAACTAGTGATAAAACAAGAAACAAAAAGATTCGATTGCAAGATCTAAAGATATACCTTCAAGCGCTAACCTCCCCGGCAACGGTGCCAGAAAAGAGCTTCATGTCTACTACACAACCTTCTTCTTGTAGACATTGTTGGGCCTCCAAGTGCAGAGGTTTGTAGGAAAGTAGAAAATTTCCCTCAAGTGGATGACCTAAGGTTTATCAATCTGTGGGAGGCGTAGGATGAAGATGGTCTCTCTCAAACAACCCTGCAACCAAATAACAAAGAGTCTCTTGTGTCCCCAACACACCCAATACAATGGTAAATTGTATAGGTGCACTAGTTCGGCAAAGAGATGGTGATACAAGTGCAATATGGATAGTAGATATAGGTTTTTGTAATCTGAAAATATAAAAACATCAAGGTAACTAATAATAAAAGTGAGCGAAAACGGTATTGCAATGCATTGAAACAAGGCCTGGGGTTCATACTTTCACTAGTGCTAGTTCTCTCAACAATAATGACATAACTGGATCATATAACTATCCCTCAACATGCAAAAAAGAGTCACTCCAAAGTCACTAATAGCGGAGAACAAACAAAGAGATTATTGTAGGGTACGAAACCACCTCAAAGTTATTCTTTCTGATTGATCTATTGAAGAGTTCGTACTAGAATAACACCTTAAGACACAAATCAACCAAACCCTAATGTCACCTAGATACTCCAATGTCACCTCAAGTATCCGTGGGTATGATTATACGATATGCATCACACAATCTCAGATTCATCTATTCAACCAACACAAATAACTTCAAAGAATGCCCCAAAGATTCTATCGGAGGGTCAAGATGAAAACGTGTGCCAACCCCTATGCATAAGTTCACGAAGTCAAGGAACTCGAAAGTTCATCACCAAAACACACATCAAGCGGATCACGTGATATCCCATTGTCACCACAGATAAGCACATGTAAGACATACATCAAGTGTTCTCAAATCCTTAAAGACTCAATCCGATAAGATAACTTCAAAGGGAAAACTCAATTCATCACAAGAGAGTAGAGGGGGAGAAACATCATAAGATCCAAATATAATAGCAAAGCTCGCGATACATCAAGATCGTGCCGACTCAAGAACACGACAGAGAGGGAGAGAGAGAGAGAGAGAGAGAGATCAAACACATAGCTACTAGTACATACCCTCAGCCCCAAGGGTGAACTACTCCCTCCTCGTCATGGAGAGCGCCGGGATGATGAAGATGGCCACCGAAGAGGGATTACCCCCTCTGGCAGGGTGGCGGAACGGGTCTAGATTGGTTTTCGGTGGCTACGGAGGCTTCTGGCGGCGGAACTCCTGATCTAGGTTTCTTTCTGGAAGTTTTGGGTTATATAAGAGGTGTTGTAGTCAGGAACAAGGCAGGGGGGTCTCTGGGCTATCCACGAGGCAGGGGGCGTGCCCCCCACCCTCGTGGGCAGCCCGAGACTCTTCTGGCCCAACTCTTTTACTCCATATCCTTCTTCAGGTCCAAAAATAAGTTCCGTGAAGTTTCAGGTCAATTGGACTCCGTTCGGTTTTCCTTTTCTGCGATACTCAAAAATAAGGAAAAAACAAAAACTGGCACTGGGCTCTAGGTTAATAGGTTAGTCCCAAAAATCATATAAAATAGCATATATGTGCATATAAAACATCCAAGGTTGATAATATAATAGCATGGAACAATCAAAAATTATAGATACATTGGAGACGTATCATGAGCCGACGATGACTTCTCAGGTCATCGAAAATCGCCTCCGAGTTGACTCTGCATACTCCAAACAGATTGATCCAACGGAATTATCGTCCTTGAATGAACTCCTGGATCGCATTGCCGCCTTGGGGGTCGCTACAGACTACAGTCAGATTGTGCTTAAAACCGATCAGGAAGAAACCAAATCTCCATCGATCACCCATCAGATAGCAGTAGTGGAGGAGCAAAACAACAACTCTCCCTCTATACTGAGGACGAACTATGTTCGGATCCCCGAGATCGAAGAGCCGGAACCTGTCCATGGAACGACATGACTTGTCCTCCGAACTGGGAATCAGACGGTAGACCTAAAAAATCGGTCGATCTCCCGGAGCCCGAACTATTAAGCTCGTAAATTTTTCAAACTCCGGATCCCAAATTGGGTCAGGGTTCAGATTTAAATCCACCCACCCACCCAGATATATGCGATTTCACATACCTACGGCAGCAGTCTTAGGAAACAATCCATCACTTTTGGGCCAGATTCCTCCTCGTCAAGAACAAGATCAAAGATTACTGCGACAAAGACGCGATCTCAATATTCCGCCGTAATTGTACGAATGAAGGAATCCTCAATGCTATCAACCGCCGTTACGTATTACACGTCGCTGACTTGGCAACCATAGTACACAAGTACTGCGCAATGGAAAGCGCCTGGAAAACTCAGGCAGCTCGTTGGGAACCGCCAGCTCCCACTCAACCTTCCGTCCGGACAAAAAGGATGCACCCTCACGGGGTGCCAGTAAAGAAATCCAAACCCATTACAGGGCGCGGAACCATTCTGGAGGGATGGCTCGATAGGCCGTGCAAAATACACACCACACCGGATACCATACCTACCCACAGCCTTAGAGCATGTTGGATACTCCGGCAAGTTGCCAAGAGTGCCGAGGATATCCTCACCAAAAATACCTCGGAACAACTCCCACTGGAACACGACGACCGCAGAGTATTGACGGTCTTCGATACTTTCGCTTCAAACAATCGGCGCAAAAGGGCACTCCGCGACCTTGCCGAAGTCTATCAATTCGCAACAATAAATCCTTGGAATGACATGGCCATAACTTTCAATGCCAGTGAAGAACCAAAAACCCGGTCAGTCCGGGCACCAGCCGCCTTGGTCCTCAATCCAATTGTGGACAGCTTTCAACTCACCAAGGTGCTCATGGACGGTGGCAGCGGATTAAATCTAATCTACGAGGATACACTCAGTAAAATGGAAATAGACAGGAGCCGTATCAAGCAAAGTAGCACCACCTTTCGAGGAATTATTCCCAATCGGGAGGCACGATGCGCGGGAAAAATCACACTTGATGTGGTATTCGGCACGCGGAGAACTGTCGGTCTGAAGAGATAACCTTCCAAGTGTCCCCTTTCAACAGTGGATACCACGCCCGGTTGGGGCGAGATGCATTCACACGCTTTCAAGCCATACCTCATTATGGGTATATGAAGCTCAAAATGCCCGGGCCCAATGGTATTATCACTCACGCCAGTGATCCGAATATAGCCCTCCGCGCTAAAAACAAAACAGCGTCCCTGGCCCTTGAGGCACCCTCTGAGGCCCTTGTGGCCGAAGAGTTAACTGTGTTGCGCTCAACGGTGGATTGGGATGACATAATCCTCGACAAGCGCTCCAAATCCACCTCCTTCAAACCAGCTGATGAAATAGTCAAATTTCAAGTCCACCCGACGGACCCAAGGAAGATAGCCTCCATCGGTGCACAACTGGACCCGATGGTGGACGCCTTATGATAACCCACAAGTATAGGGGATCGCAACAGTTTTCGAGGGTAGAGTATTCAACTCAAATTTATTGATTCGACACAAGGGGAGCCAAAGAATATTATCAAGTATTAGCAGCTGAGTTGTCAATTCAACCACACCTGGAAACTTAATATCTGCAGCAAAGTATTTAGTAGCAAAGTAATATGATAGTAGTGGTAACGGTAACGAAAGGTAATGATAGCAAAAGTAATGTTTTTGGTATTTTGTAGTGATTGTAACAATAGCAATGGAAAAGTAAATAAGCGAAGAACAATATATGGAACGCTCGTAGGCAATGGATCAGTGATGGAGAATTATGCCGGATGTGGTTCATCATGTAACAGTCATAACCTAGGGTGACACAGAACTAGCTCCAGTTCATCAATGTAATGTAGGCATGTATTCCGAATATAGTCATACGTGCTTATGGAAAAGAACTTGCATGACATCTTTTGTCCTACCCTCCCGTGGCAGCGGGGTCCTAGCGGAAACTAAGGGATATTAAGGCCTCCTTTTAATAGAGTACCGGACCAAAGCATTAACACATAGTGAATACATGAACTCCTCAAACTACGGTCATCACCGGTAAGTATCCCGATTATTGTCACTTCAGGATTAACAGATCATAACACATAATAGGTGACTATAGACTTGCAAGATAGGATCAAGAACTCTCATATATTGATGAAAACATAATAGGTTCAGATCTGACATCATGGCACTCGGGCCCTAGTGACAAGCATTAAGCATAGCAAAGTCATAGCAACATCAATCTCAGAACATAGTGGATACTAGGGATCAAACCCTAATAAAACTAGCTCGATTACATGATATATCTCATCCAACCCATCACCGTCCAGCAAGCCTATGATGGAATTACTCACGCACGACGGTGAGCATCATGAAATTGGTGATGGAGGATGGTTGATGATGACGATGGCGACGGATTCCCCTCTCCGGAGCCCCGAACAGACTCCAGATCAGCCCTCCCGAGAGGTTTTAGGGCTTGGCGGCGGCTCCATATCGTAAAACGCAATGAATTCTTCTCTCTGATTTTTTTCTCCTAGAAACCAAATATATAGAGTTGGAGTTGAGGTCGGAGGAGCTCCAGGGGGGCCACGAGGTAGGGGGGCGCGCCCCCCACCCTCATGGACGGGTGGTGGGCCCCCTGGTCTTCATCTTTTGCAATGATTTTTTATTATTTCCGATTAGATGTTCCATGAATTTTCAGGTCATTCCGAGAACTTTTGTTTCTGCACATAAATAACACCATAGCAATTCTGCTGAAAACAGCGTCAGTCCGGGTTAGTTCCATTCAAATCATGCAAGTTAGAGTCCAAAACAAGGGCAAAAGTGTTTGGAAAAGTAGATATGACAGAGACGTATCAACTCCCCCAAGCTTAAACCCTTGCTTGTCCTCAAGCAATTCAGTTGATAAACTGAAAGTGATAAAGAAAAACTTTTACGAACTATGTTTGCTCTTGTTGTTGTAAATATGTAAAGCTAGCATTCAAGTTTTCAACAAAGATTATGACTAACCACATTAACAATTATGCTCAGGTCTCAAGTTTACTCATATCAATGGCATAATCAACTAGCGAGCAATAATAATAAATCTCGGATGACAGCACTTTCTCAAAACAATCATAATATGATATAACAAGATGGTATCTTGCTAGCCCTTTCTGAGACCGCAAAACATAAATGCGAAGCACCTTTAAAGATCAAGGACTGACTAGACATTGTAATTCATGGTAAAAGAGATCCAGTCAAGTCATACTCAATGTAAACTAACAGTAATGAATGCAAATGACAGCGGTGCTCTCCAACTGGTGCTTTTTAATAGATAGGCCCTTCGCAGAGGGAAGCAGGGAATTGTAGAGGTGCCAGAGCTCGGTTTTGAAATAGAGATGAATAATATTTTGAATGGTATACTTTCATTGTCAACATAACAACCAAGAGATGGCAATATCTTCATGCTACACACATTATAGGCGGTTCCCAAACAGAATGGTAAAGTTTATACTCCCCTCCACCAACAAGCATCGATCCATGGCTTGCTCGAAACAACGAGTGCCTCCAACTAACAAGAGTCCCATGGGGAGTTTTGTTTGCAATTATTTTGATTTAGTTTGCATAAAGCATGGGACTGGGCATCCCGGTGACCAACCACTTTCTCGTGAGTGAGGAGCGGAGTCCACTCCTCTTGAGAATAACCCGCCTAACATGGAAGATACAGACAACCCTAGTTGATACATGAGCTATTCGAGCATACAAAACAGGATATTTATTTGAAGGTTTAGAGTTTGGCACATACAAATTTACTTGGAACGGCAGGTAGATACCGTATATAGGTAGGTATGGTGGACTCATATGGAATAACTTTGGGGTTTATGGAGTTGGATGCACAAGCAGTATTCCCGCTTAGTACAGGTGAAGGCTAGCAAAAGACTGGGAAGCAACCAACTAGAGAGCGACAACAGTCATGAACATGCATTAAAATTAATCAACACCTAATGCAAGCATGAGTAGGATATAATCCACCATGAACATAAATATCGTGAAGGCTATGTTGATATTGTTTCAACTACATGCGTGAACATGCGCCAAGTCAAGTCACTTAAATCATTCGGAGGAGGATACCACCCTATCATACCACATCACAACCATTTTAATACCATGTTCGCACGCAAGGTAAACCATTATAAGCTCCTAGCTAATCAAGCATGGCACAAGAAACTATGATCTCTACTTGTCATTGCAAACATGTTTATTCATAATAGGCTCAATCAGGAACGATGAACTAATCATATTTACAAAAACAAGAGAGGTCGAGTTCATACCAGCTTTTCTCATCTCAATAAGTTCATCATATAATCATCATTATTGCCTTTCACTTGCACGACCGAATAGTGTGAATAATAATAATAGTGCACGTGCATTGGACTAAGCTGGAATCTGCAAGCATTCAATAAACAGGAGAAGACAAGGGAATATGGGCTCTTTTGTCAGATCAACAATAATGCATATAAGAGCTACTTCAACAATTTAACTATGGTCTTCTCCTATCGATCCCTAGAGAAAAGAAAAGAAATAAAACTATTTACACGGGAAAGCTCCCAACAAGCAAAAGAAGAACAGGAAATCTTTTTGGGTTTTCTTTTTAATTACTACTACAAGCATGGAAAGTAAACTAATATTAAAAGCTACAACTACTTTTTTGTTTTTCTTAAGGTTTATCAAACACACAAGAAGAGAGCATAAAAAGGGAAATAAACTAGCATGGATGATACAATGAAAAAGTATGAGCACCAACATCTAGCAATGAGTGTGTGAACATAAATGTAATGTCGGTGAGAAATACGTACTCCCCCAAGCTTAGGCTTTTGGCCTAAGTTGGTCTATGGCCACGGTTGGCCTGGCTGATATCCATAGTAATAGTTGGGGTCGTACTGCGAAGAAGAAGACTCTGACTGCCACTGGTTGGCAATCATTTCCGGATCCCAATGGTAATTAGACTGTCGTGGAGGATCAACTTGTGGTTCCGGCTCTGGCTCTGTGGCTGATGTAGGGTTCCGATAGGCGTGAATAGCCTCTAACGGAACAAGGTACTGGCTTGCAGATAAATCAAACAAGGAAGGAGCAGGCAGGGTAATAGTCTCAGGATGATGTTTATCAAAGAACAATTTGTATTTAAGCTCTCCTTCCCTATTCTTAACAATAAAATCATGTGCTATCATACTCTTATAATCTAAATAAACACGAGGCAGCAACTTTTCTTCCTTCTCACAATGCCTAATAGGTATGTTAAAATGTGCAGCTAGGCGTGAAGCATATATGCCTCCAAAGATGGGGCCCTTTGTACGGTTCAGACTTAACCGTTTAGCAATAATACCGCCCATACTAACAGAGTTATCACTGAATAAACCGTGGAACAAAATAATAATAACAAAACACTAAGGTTTCCACAGTTTCCGCGACCAATTAAGAAACAACTAGCAAATATTGCAAAGTAGCGTAAAACAGGAAAATGTATGCTAGTGATTCGTGCATCGGAAACCTTCCTCGTTTCCCCTACAGTGATGGTATCAATAAACCCATCCACATCGCTGCGGTGTGGTTCCTCTGTCGTTGCCCTCGAAAGGGACCAAACAAACCCGACAAAAATCATAAAGTGACATCTCCTTATGCTCATCATATAAATAAAACTCCACCGTAGGTGGTGAGCTCCTAGAATGGAAATTAAAGTTTTGCACAAAGATATTTGTGAGTAAGAGATACTGTTCACGTTGGTCGTGGAGGAAGGCGGTGAGGCCTGCATTCTCAGTCAATTCATAAAAATCATCATAAATCCCGGCTGCTCTCAAGAAATCATCAGAAGGCCATTCACACGGCCGAACCTCCGCGGTGCGAGGCAGATTATACTTGGGCTTCTGTGCCTTTTCCTTCGAGCTTCGGCTCGATGAGCCCCTCAAAAATCTCTTCATTATTTTCTGAAAAAATCTGAAATTTTTAGTAACTTCAAAATAAAAGTGAACAAAGCTCAATAATATTGATAGCAACTACTCCTACAAGTGCCTAGAGCCTATATCATGCATCAAAACTACTTTTGACCATATAAATTTGACATGCAAGCTCAAGAACAGGGTCACCTAAGCAGCACAAATTTGCAATGAATAAAGCACTAGAACAAAAACTAATTGGACCAATGGAGGAGTCACATACCAAGGAACAATCTCCCCAAGCAGTTTTGTGAGAGGTGCTTTGAGCAAGGAGATTGAAAATGGCAGCAAAATGAGCTTGGACTCGGGTTTAAGCTGGATATTCGTGTTTGTGGGAGGAAGGAGTGTGTGGGTGCAAGGATAAGTGGAGGAGGGCCACCATGAGCCCACGAGGCAGGGGGCGCGCCCAGGGGGTAGGGCGCGCCCCTGACCCTCGTGGCCAGGTGCCAGCTCCTCCTGCTGTGTTCTCAGTGCCAAATATTCTCAAATATTCCAGAAAAATCGTATTTAAATTTCACGGCATTTGGAGAACTTTTATTTTTGGGGTATTTTTATATTACACGGATAAATCAGATAACAGACAGAAAAATACTATTTTTATTTTATTTAATATAAATAACAGAAAGTAAAAGGAGGGTACAGAAGGTTGTGCCTTCTAGTTTCATCCATCTCATGATCATCAAAAGGAATCCACTAACAAGGTTGATCAAGTCTTGTTAACGAACTCATTCCGAATAACATGGAACCAGAGAAATTTCGAATAACACTATGTTACCTCAATGGGGATATGCACATCCCCAATAATAAGAATATCATATTTCTTCTTGACAGTAGGAAGAGGAAATTCAAAACCTCCAAATATAATCGATGGGATTTTTCCAATAGAGTTGATACTATGAACTTGAGGTTGTTTCCTCGGAAAGTGTACCATATGCTCATTACCATTAACATGAAAAGTGACATTGCCTTTAGTGCAATCAATAACAGCCCCTACAGTACTCAAAAAGGGTCTTCCAAGAATAATAGACATACTATCGTCCTCGGGAATATCAAGAATAACAAAGTCTGTTAAAATAGTAACGTTTGCAACCACAACAGGCACATCATCACAAATACCGACAGGTATAGCAGTTGATTTATCAGCCATTTGCAAAGATATTTTAGTAGGTGTCAACTTATTCAAATCAAGTCTACAATATAAAGAGAGAGGCATAACACTAACACCGGCTCCAAGATCACATAAAGTAGTTTTAACATAGTTTCTTTTAATGGAGCATGGTATAGTGGGTACTCCTGGATCTCCAAGTTCCTTTGGTATTCCACCCTTAAAAGTATAATTAGCAAGCATGGTGGGAATTTCAGCTTCTGGTATCTTTATTTTATTTGTAACAATATCTTTCGTATACTTAGCATAAGGATTCATTTTGAGCATATCAGTTAATCGCATACGCAAAAAGATAGGTCTAATCATTTCAGCAAAGCGTTCAAAATCCTCATCATCCTTTTTCTTGGATGGTTTGGGAGGAAAAGGCATAGGTTTCTGAACCAATGGTTCTCTTTCTTTACCGTGTTTCCTAGCAACAAAGTCTTTCTTATCATAATGTTGATTCTTTGATTGTGGGTTATCAAGATCAACAGCAGGTTCAATTTCTATATCATTATCATTACTAGGTTGAGCATCATCATGAACATTATCATTGACATTATCACTAGTTACAGGTTCATTACCAGATTGTGTTTCAGCATCAGAAATAGAGATATCATTTGGATTCTCAGGTGTTTCAACAATAGGTTCACTAGAAGCATGCAAAGTCCTATCATTTTTCTTTTTCTTCCTATTAGAAGGACTAGGTGCATCCACATTATTTCTCTGAGAATCTTGCTCAATCCTTTTAGGATGGCCTTCAGGATACAAAGGTTCCTGAGTCATTTTACCACCTCTAGTCATAACTCTAACAGCATTATCATTATTCTTACTACTCAATTCATTGAGCAAATCATTTTGAGCTTTAAGTACTTGTTCTACTTGAGTGGTAACCATAGAAGCATATTTACTAATAAGTTTAAGTTCACCTTTGACATTAGCCATATAATCACCCAAGTGTTCAAGCATATTTGAATTGTATTTCAATTGTATACCCAAATAAGAATTAAAATCTTCTTGCTTTACCATAAATTTATCAAACTCATCTAAGCATGGGCTAGCAAACTTAGTAAATGGGATTTCAGCTTTATCATATCTATAGATTGAATTTACCTTTACTACCTGTGTCGGGTTATCAGGACCATGAGTTTCTTCAATAGGAGATGGGTTAAGGTCATATGTTTCTTCAACAGGCGGTAAATTAAGACCGTGTATTTCTTTAATAGGAGGTAAATTCTTAACATCTTCAGCTTTAATACCTTTTTCTTTCATAGATTTATTTGCCTCTTGCATATCTTCAGAACTGGGAAATAGAACACCCCTCTTCTTCGGAGTTGGTTTAGGAATAGACTCAGGAGTTGGCTCATGAAGTGTCCAATTATTTTCATTTCTCAACATATTATTCAATAGAATTTCAGCTTCATCTGGTGTTCTTTCCTTGAAAACAGAACCAGCACAACTATCTAGGTAATCTCTGGAAGCATCGGTTAGTCCATTATAAAAGATATCAAGTACTTCATTTTTCTTAAGAGGATGATCAGGCAAAGGATTAAGTAACTTGAGAAGCCTCCCCCAAGCTTGTGGGAGACTCTCTTCTTCAATTTGCACAAAATTATATATATCCCTTAAGGCAGCTTGTTTCTTATGAGCAGGGAAATATTTAGCAGAGAAGTAATAAATCATATCCTGGGGACTACGCACACAACCAGGATCAAGAGAATTAAACCATATCTTAGCATCACCCTTTAATGAGAACGGGAATATTTTAAGGATATAAAAGTAGCGAGTTCTCTCATCATTAGTGAACGTGGCTATATCATTTAATTTAGTAAGATGCGCCACAACAGTTTCAGATTCATAGCCATGAAAAGGATCAGATTCAACCAAAGTAATTATATCAGGATCAACAGAGAATTCATAATCCTTATCAGTAACACAGATAGGTGAAGTAGCCAAAGCAGGGTCGGGTTTCATTCTAGCATTAAGAGATTGCTGCTTCCATTTAGCTAATAACCTCTTGAGTTCGTATTTATCTTTGCAAGCTAAAATAGCTAAAGCAGGTTCTTTTTCAAAAACATAACCCTCAGGAATAACAGGTGAGTCTTCATCATCACTTTCATCAATATTATCAGATTCAATATTTTCATTCTCTCTAACCCTAGCAAGTTGTTGATCAAGAATTTCACCAAGTGGCACAGTAGTATCAAGCATAGAAGTAGCTTCATCATAAGTGTCATGTATAGCAGAAGTGGCATCATCAATAACATGCGACATATCAGAATGAATAGCAGAAGCAGGTTTAGGTGTCACGAGCTTACTCAAAATAGAAGGTGAATCAAGTGCAGAGCTAGATGGCAGTTCCTTACCTCCCCTTGTAGTTGAGGGATAAATCTTGGTTCTAGGATCTTTCAAGTTCTTCATAATGATAAGCAGATATAAATCCCAAGTGACTCAAAGAATAGAACTATGCTCCCCGGCAACGGCGCCAGAAAATAGTCTTGATAACCCACAAGTATAGGGGATCGCAACAGTTTTCGAGGGTAGAGTATTCAAACCAAATTTATTGATTCGACACAAGGGGAGACAAAGAATATTCTCAAGTATTAGCAGTTGAGTTGTCAATTCAACCGCACCTGGAAACTTAATATCTGCAGCAAAGTATTTAGTAGCAAAGTAATATGATAGTAGTGGTAACGGTAACGAAAGGTAATGATAGCAAAAGTAATGTTTTTGGTATTTTGTAGTGATTGTAACAATAGCAACGAAAAAGTAAATAAGCGAAGAACAATATATGGAAAGCTCGTAGGCAATGGATCAGTGATGGAGAATTATGCCGGATGCGGTTCATCATGTAACAGTCATAACCTAGGGTGACACAGAACTAGCTCCACTTCATCAATGTAATGTAGGCATGTATTCCGAATATAGTCATACGTGCTTATGGAAAAGAACTTGCATGACATCTTTTGTCCTACCCTCCCGTGGCAGCGGGGTCCTAGCGGAAACTAAGGGATATTAAGGCCTCCTTTTAATAGAGTACCGGACCAAATCATTAACACATAGTGAATACATGAACTCCTCAAACTATGGTCATCACCGGTAAGTATCCCGATTATTGTCACTTCGGGGTTAACGGATCATAACACATAATAGGTGACTATAGACTTGCAAGATAGGATCAAGAACTCTCATATATTGATGAAAACATAATAGGTTCAGATCTGAAATCATGGCACTCGGGCCCTAGTGACAAGCATTAAGCATAGCAAAGTCATAGCAACATCAATCTCAGAACATAGTGGATACTAGGGATCAAACCCTAACAAAACTAACTCGATTACATGATATATCTCATCTAACCCATCACCGTCCAGCAAGCCTACAATGGAATTACTCACGCACGATGGTGAGCATCATGAAATTGGTGATGGAGGATGGTTGATGATGACAATGGTGACGGATTCCCCTCTTCGGAGCCCCGAACGGACTCCAGATCAGCCCTCCCAAGAGGTTTTAGGGCTTGATGGCGGCTCCGTATCGTAAAACGCAATGAATTCTTCTCTCTAATTTTTTTTCTCCCCGAAACCAAATATATAGAGTTGGAGTTAAGGTCGGAGGAGCTCCAGGGGGGCCACGAGGTAGGGGGCGCGCCCTAGGGAGGCAGGTGCGCCCCCACCTTCGTGGACAGGTGGTGGGCCCTCCTGGTCTTCATCTTTTGCAAGGATTTTTTATTATTTCTGAATAGATGTTCCGTGAAGTTTCAGGTCATTCCGAGAACTTTTGTTTCTGCACATAAATAACACCATAGCAATTCTGCTGAAAATAGCGTCAGTCCAGGTTAGTTCCATTCAAATCATGCAAGTTAGAGTCCAAAACAAGGGCAAAAGTTTTTGGAAAAGTAGATACGACAGAGATGTATCACCACACTATGAGCGTTCCTACACGAGAACTGGGGCATATTCGCCTGCACCCTTCTGATATGCCAGGAATCCCACGCAGGTTGGCTGAGCACAACCTCAATATATTGAAGGGATACAAGCCAGTTAAGCAAACACTGCGGCGCTTTTCCGAACCCAAACGACAAGCTATGGGGGAGGAGCTAGCCAAGCTAATTGAGGCCGGATTCATCAGAGAAATAAAATATCTGGAATGGCTAGCAAACCTGGTGATGGTGCCAAAGAAGGATAAATCCTGGCGCTTGTGCGTCGAATTCAACAAAGCTTGCCCTAAGGATCCATTCCCCTCCCCCGCATCGATCAAATTATTGATGCCACTGCAGGATACGACTCACTGTGTTTCCTCGACACGTATTCTAGATATCATCGAATTAAAATGAAGGAATCCGACCAAGCCACAATGGCATTTATTACCCCATACGGGCCTTTCTGCTTCAACACTATGCCCTTTGGGCTCAAAAATGATGGCGCCACCTACCAACGCATGATTCAAACATGCCCGGAGAAACAAATCAGCAAGACAGTTGAAGCATATGTGGACGACATCATAATCAAGACTAAGCGCGTCGAGTCATTAATAGATGACTTACGTCTCACATTCGACAATCTCCGGACATATGACATTAAGCTCAATCCGGAAAAATGTGTATTCGGCATCGCCTCTGGAAAACTACTGGGCTTCATTGTTTCCAGTAGAGGAGTCGAGGAAAATCCAGCCAAAATCCGAGCTTTATCACAACTGGCTACACCAACTGACCTTAAACAAGTCCAAAAGCTTGCTGGATGCGTGGCAGCTTTAAGCTGCTTTATCTCCAGACTGGGATAAAAAGCATTGCCACTTTATCGACTTCTCCGACGCACCGATCAATTTGAGTGGACAGATGCAGCAACGGCTGGATTGGAAGAAATAATGGCTCTTTTAGCAAGCAACCCAATCCTAGCCGCGCCAAGTGGGCCATCGAGATCCTCCCATTTGATATAACATATAAGGCGCACCAGGCTATCAAATCCCAAGTACTGGCAGACTTCGTCGCCGAATGGACAGAAGCCGAACTCGCTAAAGAGTATGGCACATATTCCAACTGGGTCATGCACTTCGATGGTTCCAAAATGCTGGTGGGCTTAGGGGCGGACGTTGTCTTAACATCCCCCACTGGAGATACAGTTCAGTATGTACTCCAAATATTATACATAGACTCCAACAATGCAGCCGAATAAGAGGCCTTATTGCATGGTCTTCGGATGGCTGTCTCCATGGGCATACAACGCCTGGAAGTGTGCGGGGACTCGAACCTCGTGATATCTCAAATAAATGGAGATTTCAATGCCAAGGATCCAAAGATGGCGGCCTACCATAACGCCGTTCTCAAAATGTCAGCTCGGTTCGAGGGGCTCTAGTTTCACCATGTGGCTCAAGAAAGTAATCAAGCGGTGGATGTCCTTGCTCGCATCGGTGCCAAGTGCGACCCCGTCCCACCTAACATCTTTTTGGAAAGGTTTTTTAAGCCATCCGTGCTGTGGCAAGGGGAGAGCGGCAACGCCAGTCCGGATCCGACCATAACCCCAGACTCCGAACATACCGATATGATCAAAGGCTCAGCCACCAAAATAACATCGTCGGCCCATCTTATCATGGCAGTCATTGCCCCATGGACCGAACCCTTCTTGGCCTACCTCAATAGGCGAGAGCTCCTTGATGATCAGAATGAGGTTCGCTGCATTGTTCGGCGTTTGAAAGCCTATAAGGTCCACGGAGGAGAACTCTACAAGAAAAGCGCTACCGGAGTACTTCAAATATGTCTCTCCGAGGAAGAGGGGAGGCAGCTCTTGGCTCAAATTCATGCCGGTCTCGGTGGTCACCACGCTGCAGCTCGAGCCCTTGTAAGCAAGGCATTCCGTATAGGTTTCCGCTCGGTTCTGCGTGTTCGTGCTGAAGAGGGAACGCACCGAATAGAGGGGTGCTTGAGAATGAATATGGGGGTTATGTTGTCGTAGTCTGTAGTTTTATCTCATGTACAACCCTAGTCCCCTCTGGTGTCTATATAAACCAGAGGGTTTAGTCCGTAGAGGGAATCATACTCATAATCAGATAGGCTAGACTTCTAGGGTTTTAGCCATTACGATCTCGTGGTAGATCAACTCTTGTAACCCCCATACTCATCAATATTAATCTAGCAGGACGTAGGGTTTTACCTCCATCGAGAGGGCCCGAACCTGGGTAAACATTGTGTTCCCTGTCTCCTGTTACCATCAACCTCAAACGCACAGTTCGGGACCCCCTACCCGAGATTTGCCAATTTTGACACCGACATTGGTGCTTTCATTGAGAGTTGAACTCCGACGTCGAAGTCAGGGTTGATGGCTCGCCATGTGATCAAGGACAACATCACCACCGATGGAGCCCTGGCCTCAGGCCAAACCCTCCGATTGGGTGGCTTTATCATGACCGCCCGTTCGGCCGGTGAGCCGACGATGACTTCTCGGGTCATCGAAAATCGCCTCCGAGTTGACTCCGAATGCTCCAAAGAGATGGATCCAATGGAATTATCGTCCTTGAACGAACTCCTGGATTGCATTGTCGCCTTGGGGGTCGCTACAGACTACGGTCAGATTGGGCTTAAACCCAATCAGAGAGAAATCAAATCTCCATCGATCACCCATCAGATAGCGGTAGTGGAGGAGCAAAACAAAAACTCTCCCTCTATACTGAGGACGAACTATATTCGGATCTCCGAGCTCGAAGAGCCGGATACCTGTCCATGGAACGACATGACTTGTCCTCTGAACTGGGAATCAGATGGTAGACCTAAAAAATTGGTCGATCTCCCGGAGCCCGAACTGTTAAGCTCGGAATTTTTTCAAACTCCGGATCCCAAATTGGGTCAGGGTTCGAATTTAAATCCACCCACCCACCCATATATATGCGATCTCACATACCTATGGCAGCAGTCTTAGGAAACAGTCCATCACTTTTGGGCCAGATTCCTCCTTGTCAAGAACAAGATAAAAGATTGCCGCGACGAAGACGCGATCTCAATATTCCGTCGTAATTGTACGGACGAAGGAATCCTCAACGCTATCAACTGTCGTCACGTATTACACTTTGCCGACTTGGCAACCATAGTGTAGAAGTACTTCGCAATGGAAAGTGCTTGGGAAACTCAGGCAGCTCGTTGGGAACCGCCAGCTCCCACTCAACCTTCCGTCCAGACAAAAAGGATGCACCCTCACGGGGCGCCCGACACAGCAGTAAATAAATCCAAACCCATTACGGGGCACAGAACCATTCTGGTGGGATGGCTTGATAGGCCGTGCAAAATACACATAACACCGGATACCATACCTACCCACAGCCTTAGAGCATGTTGGATACTCCGGCAAGTTGCCAAGAGTGGCGAGGATATCCTCACCAAAAATACCTCGGAACAACTCCCACTAGAACACGACGACCGCAGAGTATTGACGGTCTTTGATACTTTCGCTTCAAACAATCGGCGCAAAAGGGCACTCCGTGACCTTGCCGAAGTCTATCAATTTGCAACAATAAATCCTTGGAATGACATGGCCATAACTTTCAATGCCAGTGAAGAACCAAAAACCCGGTCAGTCCGGGCACCAGCCGCCTTGGTCCTCAATCCAATTGTGGACAGCTTTCAACTCACCAAGGTGCTCATGGACGGTGGCAGCGGATTAAATCTAATCTACGAGGATACACTCAGTAAAATGGAAATAGACAGGAGCCGTATCAAGCAAAGTAGCACCACCTTTCGAGGAATTATTCCCAATCGGGAGGCACGATGCGCGGGAAAAATCACACTTGACGTGGTATTCGGCACGCCGGAGAACTGTCGGTCCGAAGAGATAACCTTCCAAGTGTCCCCTTTCAACAGTGGATACCACGCCCGGTTGGGGCGAGATGCATTCACATGCTTTCAAGCCATACCTCATTACGGGTATATGAAGCTCAAAATGCCCAGGCCCAACTGTATTATCACTCTCACCAGTGATCCGGATATAGCCCTCCGCACAAAAAACAAAACAGCCTCCCTGGCCCTTGAGGCACTCTCTATGGCCCCTGTGGTCGAAGAGTTAACTGCACTACGCTCAACGGTGGATAGGGACGACATAATCCTCGACAAGCGCTCCAAATCCATCTCCTTCAAACCAGCAGATGAAATAGTCAAATTTCAAGTCCACCCAATGGACCCAAAGAAGACAGCCTCCATCGGTGCACAGCTGGACCCGATGGTGGAGGCCGCACTACGAGCGTTCCTACGCGAGAACTAGGACATATTCGCCTGGCACCCTTCTGATATGCCAGGAATCCCACACAGGTTGGCTGAGAACAGTCTCAATATATTGAAGGGATACAGGCCAGTTAAGCAAACACTGCGGCGCTTTTTCAAACCCAAATGACAAGCTATGGGGGAGGAGCTAGCCAAGCTAATTGAGGCCAGATTCAACAGAGAAATAAAACATCCGGACTGGTTAGCAAACCTGGTGATGGTCCCAAAGATGGATAAATCCTGGCGCTTGTGCATCGATTTCAAAGACCTCAACAAAGCTTGCCCCAAGGATCCATCCCCCCTCCCCCGCATCGATCAAATTATTGATGCCACTGCAGGACACGACTCACCGTGTTTCCTCGACGCGTATTCCGGATATCATCAAATTAAAATGAAGGAATCCGACCAAGCCGCAACGGCATTTATTACCCCACACGGGCCTTTCTGCTTCAACACTATGCCCTTTGGGCTCCAAAATGCCGGTGCCACCTACCAACGCATGATTCAAACATGCCTGGAGAAACAAATCGGCAAGATAGTTGAAGCATATGTGGATGATGTCGTCATCAAGACTAAGCGCGTCGAGTCATTAATATATGACTTATATCTCACATTCGACAATCTCCGGACATATGACATTAAGCTCAATCCGGAAAAATGTGTTTTCAGCGTCCCCTCTGGAAAACTATTGGGCTTCATTGTTTCCAATAGAGGAATCAAAGCAAATCCAGCCAAAATCCGAGCTTTATCACAAATGGCTACACCAACAGACCTTAAACAGGTCCAAAAGCTAGCTGGATGCATGACAGCTTTAAGCCACTTTATCTCCAGACTAGGAGAAAAAGCATTGCCACTTTATCGACTTCTCCAAAGCACCGATCACTTTGAGTGGACAGATGCAGCAACAGCCGAATTGGAAGAAATAAAGGCTCTTTTAGCAAGCAACCCAATCCTAGCCGCGCCAAGCGTCAGCAAACCAATGTTATTATACATATCCGCAACACACCAGGTGATGAGCGTAGTACTCGTCGTCGAATGAGAGGAGGACAGACACAAATTCCCGATCCAGAAGCCGGTATACTACGTATCCACTGTCCTAACTCCATGCAAAACCCGGTACCCTCATTATCAAAAGATAGCATACACGGTCTTCTTGGCATCCTGGAAGCTACGACACTATTTCCAAGAGTGCTCGATCACGGTGGATTCGGAAGTTCCACTGAACGACATAATAAACAATCGCGACGCCATGGGCCGGATTGCCAAGTGGGCCATCGAGCTCCTCCCATTCGATATAACATATAAGCCACGCCGGGCTATCAGATCCCAAGTACTGGTAGACTTCGTCGCCGAATGGACAGAAGCCGAACTCCCTAAAGAGTACGTCACATATTCAAACTGGGTCATGCACTTCGATGGTTCCAAAATGCTGGCGGGCTTAGGGGCGGACGTTGTCTTAACATCCCCCACTGGAGGTACAGTTCAATACGTACTCCAAATATTATACACAGACACCAACAATGCAGCCGAATACGAGGCCTTATTGCATGTTCTTCGGATGGCTGTCTCCATAGGCATACAACGCCTGGAAGTGTGCGGGAACTCAAACCTCGCGATATCTCAAATAAATGGAGATTTCGATGCCAAGGATCCGAAGATGGCTCGAGAAAGTAATAAAGCGGCGGATGTCCTTGCTTGCATTGGCGCCAAGCGCGACCCCGTCCCACCTAACATCTTTTTGGAAAGGATTTTTAAGCCATCCGTGGTGTGGCAAGGGGAGAGCGGCAACGTCAGTCCGGATCTGACCATAACCCCAGACTCCGAACATACCGATACCATCGAAGGCTCAGCTACCGAAATAACACCGTCGGCCCATCTTCTCATGGCAGTCATTGCCCCATGGACCGAACCCTTCTTGGCCTAACTCAATAGGCGAGAGCTCCCTGAGGATCAGAATGAGGCTCGCTGCATTGTTCGGCATTTGAAAGCCTATAAGGTCCACGAAGGAGAACTCTACAAGAAAAGCGCTACCGGAGTACTTCAAAGATGTATCTCCGAGGAAGAGGGGCGGCAGCTCTTGGCTGAAATTCATTCCGGTCTCGATGGTCACCACGCTGCAGCTCAAGCCCTTGTAAGCAAGGCCTTCCATACAGGTTTCTATGGGCCGACGGCCCGAGCAAATGCACAGGACCTTGTCCAACGTTGCGTCGGATGCCAACTTTTCGCCAACCAAAGCCATATGCCACCCACTTCTCTACAAACAATCCCCATCACTTGGCCTTTCGCGGCCTAGGGGATTGACATGGTTGGACCCCTTAAAGGAGGCAGCCATAAGAAAAAATATCTACTATTCATGGTAGATAAGTTCACTAAGTGGATAGAGGCCAAACCAGTTAAAATGGCTGAAGCTGGACCAGTGATAGACTTTATATCCGGTGTTGTGCACCGTTATGGTGTCCAACACAACATCATCACCGACAACGGCTCTAATTTTACAGTCGATGAGGTGAAAACCTGGTGTGCTAATCTAGGCATTAAGCTCGATTATGCTCCGTCTATCATCCGCAAACAAACGGTCAAGTCGAACGAGCCAATGGTCTTATTATGAGCGGCATCAAACCCAGGCTAGTGCGATCTTTGAAAGAATCATACAAGCACTGGGTTGAGGAGCTCCACTCCGTACTCTGGGGGCTACAGACCACGCCCAATCGCACTACCAGATATACACCTTTCTTCATGGTTAATGGCGCAGAGGCTATGTTACCCTGTGACATTACTCATGACTCACCTCGAGTGCGCATGTACGAAGAGAGAGAGGCCAAGCTTGATCGGCAGGACAACATAGATGCCCTGGAGATGGAGCGCAATGTTGCAAAAGCCCGTTCCACATTTTATCAACAGGAGGCCCGCAGATATCAAAGAAGAGAAGTATGGGCCAAGACTTACAATGTTGGCGAACTCGTTCTATGCTTCCCAGAGAATAAAAAGGACAAACTCAAGCCCAAGTGGGAGGGTGATGTCTACTACACAACCTTCTTCTTGTAGACGTTGTTGGGCCTCCAAGTGCAGAGGTTTGTAGGACAGTAGCAAATTTCCCTCAAGTGGATGACCTAAGGTTTATCAATCCGTAGGAGGCGTAGGATGAAGATGGTCTCTCTCAAGCAACCCTGCAACCAAATAACAAAGAGTCTCTTGTGTCCCCAACACACCCAATACAATGGTAAATTGTATAGGTGCACTAGTTCGGCGAAGAGATGGTGATACAAGTGGTATATGGATAGTAGATAAAGGTATTTGTAATCTGAAATTATAAAAACAGCAAGGTAACTAATGATAAAAGTGAGCGTAAACGGTATTGCAATGCTAGGAAACAAGGCCTAGGGTTCATACTTTCACTAGTGCAAGTCCTCTCAACAATACTAACATATTTGGATCATAAAACTATCCCTCAACATGCAACAAAGAGTCACTCCAAAGTCACTAATAGCGGAGAACGAACGAAGAGATTATGGTAGGGTACGAAACCACCTCAAAGTTATTCTTTCCAATCAATCCGTTGGGCTATTCCTATAAGTGTCACAAACAGCCCTAGAGTTCGTACTAGAATAACACCTTAAGATACAAATCAACCAAAACCCTAATGTCACCTAGATACTCCAATGTCACCTCAAGTATCCGTGGGCATGATTATACGATATGCATCACACAATCTCAGATTCATCTATTCAACCAACACAAAGGACCTCAAAGAGCGCCCCAAAGTTCTACCAGAGAATCACGACGAAAACGTGTGCCAACCCCTATGCATAGGTTCATGGGTGGAACCCCCAAGTTGGTCACCAAAACATACATCAAGTGAATCACGTGATATTCCATTGTCACCACAGATATCCACGGCAAGACATACATCAAGTGTTCTCAAATCTTTAAAGACTCAATCCGATAAGATAACTTCAAAGGGGAAACTCAATTCATTACAAGAGAGTAGAGGGGGGAGAAGACATCATAGGATCCAACTATAATAGCAAAGCTCGCGATACATCAAGATCGTATCACCTCAAGAACACGAGAGAGAGAGAGAGATCAAACACATAGCTACTGGTACATACCCTCAGCCCCGAGGGAGAACTACTCCCTCCTCGTCACGGAGAGCACCGGGATGATGAAGATGGCCACCGGAGAAGGATTGCCCCCTCCGGCAGGGTGCCGGAATGGGTCTAGATTGGTTTTTGGTGGCTATGGAGGCTTCTGGTGGCGAAACTCCCGATCTATTGTGCTCACGGATGTTTTTAGGGTATATCGAGATATATAGGCGGAAGAAGTACGTCAGGGGGGCCACGAGGGGCTCACGAGGGTGGAGGACGCGCCCCTGCCTCGTGACCTCCTCGCAGATCCCCCGACGTGCACTCCAAGTCTTCTGGGCTTCTTTCCTTCCAAAAATGAGTTCCGTGAAGTTTCAGGTCAATTGGACTCCGTTTGATTTTCCTTTTCTTCGAAACCCTAAAACAGGGTAAAAACAGAAACTGGCACTGGGCTCTGGGTTAATAGGTTAGTCCAAAAAATGATATAAAAGTGTATAATAAAGCCCATAAACATTCAAAACAGTAAATAATATAGCATGGAGCAATCAAAAATTATAGATACGTTGGAGACGTATTAGCATCGCCAAGCTTAATTCCTGCTCATCCTCGAGTAGGTAAATGATAAAAACAGAATTTTTGATGCGGAGTGCTACTTGGCATAATTTCAATGTAATTCTTCTTAATTGTGGTATGAATATACATATCTAAAAGATTCAAGACAAAAGTTCATATTGACATAAAAATAATAATACTTCAAGCATACTAACTAAGCAATTATGTCTTCTCAAAATAACATGGCCAAAGAAAGCTATCCCTACAAAATCATATAGTTTGGCTATGCTCTATCTTCACCACACAAAATATTTCAATCATGCACAACCCCGATGACAAGCCAAGCAATTGTTTCATACTTTTGATGTTCTCAAACTTTTAGAATCTTCACGCAATACATGAGCGTGAGCCATGGATATAGCACTATAGGTGGAATAGAGTGGTGGTTGTGGAGAAGACAAAAAGGGAGAAGATAGTCTCACATCAACTAGGCATATCAACGGGCTATGGAGATGCCCATCAATAGATATCAATGTGAGTGAGTAGGGATTGCCATGCAACGGATGCACTAGAGCTATAAATGTATGAAAGCTCAACAAAAGAAACTAGTGGGTGTGCATCCAACTCGCTTGCTCACGAAGACCTAGGGCATTTTGAGGAAGCCCATCATTGGAATATACAAGCCAAGTTCTATAATGAAAGATTCCCACTAGTATATGAAAGTGACAACATAGGAGACTCTCTATCATGAAGATCATGGTGCTACTTTGAAGCACAAGTGTGGTAAAAGGATAGTAGCATTGTCCCTTCTCTCTTTTTCTCTCATTTTTTATTTTTTTTATTTGGGCCTTCTCTCTTTTTTATGGCCTCTTTTCTTTTTTTTTATTTGGGCTTCTTTGGCCTCTTTTATTTATTTTTCGTCCGGAGTCTCATCCCGACTTGTGGGGGAATCATAGTCTCCATCATCCTTTCCTCACTGGGACAATGCTCTAATAATGATGATCATCACACTTTTATTTTCTTACAACTCAAGAATTACAACTCGATACTTAGAACAAGATATGACTCTATATAAATGCCTCCGGTGGTGTACCGGGATGTGCAATGATGCATGAGTGACATGTATGAAAGAATTATGAACGGTGGCTTTGCCACAAATACGATGTCAACTACATGATCATGCAAAGCAGTATGACAATGATGGAGCGTGTCATAATAAACGGAATGGTGGAAAGTTGCATGGCAATATATCTCGGAATGGCTATGGAAATGCCATAATAGGTAGGTATGGTGGCTGTTTTGAGGAAGGTATATGGTGGGTGTATGATACCGGCGAAAGGTGCGCGGTACTAGAGAGGCTAGCAAAGGTGGAAGGGTGAGAGTGCGTATAATCCATGGACTCAACATTAGTCATAAAGAACTCATATACTTATTGCAAAAATCTACAAGTTATCAAAGCAAAGTATTACACGCATGCTCCTAGGGGGATAGATGGGTAGGAAAAGACCATCGCTCGTCCCCGACCGCCACTCATAAGGAAGGCAATCAATAAATAAATCATGCTCCGACTTCATCACATAACGGTTCACCATACGTGCATGCTACGGGAATCACAAACTTCAACACAAGTATTTCTCAAATTCACAACTACTCAACTAGCATGACTCTAATATTACCATCCTCATATCTCAAAACAATCATCAAGTATCAAACTTCTCTTAGTATTCAACACACTCATAAGAGAATTTTATTATTAATCTTGTATACCTAGCATATTAGGATTTTAAGCAAATTACCATGCTATTTAAGACTCTCAAAATAATCTAAGTGAAGCATGAGAGTTCAACTATTTCTTCAAAATAAAACTACGACCATGCTCTAAAAGATATAAGTGAAGCACTAGAGCAAATGACAAACTACTCCGAAAGATATAAGTGAAGATCAATGAGTAGTCGAATAATTATGCAACTATGTGAAGACTCTCTAACATTTAATAATTTCAGATATTGGTACTCTATTCAAACAGCAAGCAAAGCAAAATAAAATGACATCTAAGAATAGCAAACATCAGGTGAAGAAGCAAAAACTTAGGATCAACCTATATTAACCGATAGTTGTTGAAGAAGAAAGGTGGGATGCCAACCGGGGCATCCCCAAGCTTAGACGCTTGAGACTTCTTGAAATATTATCTTGGGGTGCCTTGGGCATCCCCAAGCTTGAGCTTTTGTGTCTCCTTAATTCCTCTCATATCACGGTCTCCCTAAATCTCAAAAGCTTCATCCACACAAAACTCAACAAGGACTCGTGAGATAAGTTAGTATAAACCATTGAAAAAACCTTATCATACTCTACTGTAGCAAATCACTAAAATTATTATTCAACATTGCATACTAAATTCCTCTGCATATTTAATAGTCCTACCCTCAAATAGAATCATTAAAGAAGCAAACATATGCAAACATAACAACAATCTGCCTAAACATGATAGTCTGTAAAGAATGCTGCAACATCCATACTTCCCTAACTCCAAAAATTATGAAATAAAATTCCCACTGTATTAAATTTATCAGATCTTAATATGCAAAAGGTTTCGACATTTTATCACATTCTGACTTTTCTAGGGAATTATTGCAACAGAGGTAAACTTTCTGTTTTCAAACAGCAACATGTATACTTGTAACATAGGCGTAGTAAAGGCTATCAATGCCACTTTTATTGAAATAAAAAATGAAAAACATTGTTCTAAATAACAGTAAGAAAATCCTAACAAAATAAATTGACGCTCCAAGCAAAACACATATCATGTGGTGAATAAAAATATAGCTCCAAGTAAAGTTACCGATGAATGAAGACGAAAGAGAGGTGCCTTCCGGGGCATCCCCAAGCTTAGGCTCTTGGCTATCCTTGAATATTACCTTGGGGTGCCTTGGGAATCCCCAAGATTACGCTCTTGCCACTCCTTATTCGATAGTCCATCGAATCTTTACCCAAAACTTGAAAACTTCACAACACAAAACTTAACAGAAAACTCGTAAGCTCCGTTAGTATAAGAAAATAAATCACCACTTCAAGGTACTGTAATGAAATAATTATTTATTTATATTGGTGTTATACCTACTGTATTCCAACTTCTATATGGTTTATAAACTCTTTTACTAGCCATAGATTCATTAAAATAAGCAAACAACACATAGAAAACAGAATCTGTCAAAAACAGAACAGTCTGTAGTAATATGGATCAAACGTATACTTCTTGAACTCATAAAATTCTCAAATAAATATCTGGACCTGATGAATTTATCTATTAATCATATTAAAAAAGAATTAACTAAATAAAACTCTCCAAATATAAATGGCAGCAGTTCTCGTGAGCGCTAAAGTTTCTGTTTTTACAGCATGATCAACAAGACTTTCCCCATGTCTTCCCAAAGGTTCTACTTGGCACAAACACTAATTAAAAGCATAAAACCACATCTAAGCAGAGGCTAGATGAATTATTTATTAGTAAACAGGAACAAAAATCAAGGAACAAAAATAAAATTGGGTTGCCTCCCAACAAGCGCTATCGTTTAACGCCCCTAGCTAGGCATGATGATTTCAACGATGCTCACATAAAAGATAAGAGTTGTAACATAAAGAGAGCATCATGAAGAATATGACTAGCACATTTAAGTCTAACATACTTCCTATCCATAGGGATTTTGTGATCAAACAATTTATGGGAACAATAATCAACTAGCATAGGAAGGTAAAACAAGCATAACTTCAAAACTTTAAGCACATAGAGAAGAAACTTAATATTATTGCAATTCCTACAAGCATATGTTCCTCCCTCATAATAATTTTCAGTAGCATCATGAATGAATTAAACAATATAACCAGCACCTAAAGCATTCTTTTCATGATCTACAAGCATAGAAAATTTACTACTCTCCACATAAGCAAGATTCTTCTCATGAATAATAGTGGGAGTATCATAAGAGACTCGAATACTATAAATTGCTTCCACATTAAAATAGTAATGTTCAGAGAAGGGTTAATCATAATCATGACAAGTTTTATAAATATAATCACTACTTTTTATAGCATAAGTATCATCACAATAATCATCATAAGTAGGAGGCATGCTATCATCATTATAAACTTGCATATCAAAACTTGAGAGACTAAAAATATCATGTTCATTAAGCGTAGCATCCCCAAGCTTGGGACAAAAATTAATTGCAGCAAATATATTCTCAAAAACATCATCTTCATCAAACATAGCATCCCCAAGCATGGGCCTTTTCATATTATAAGCATAACCGCTCTCATCATTAATAGTATGGATAGCACCAATAGTATAGCAATTATCATATTCTTCCAAGCAAGTGCCAAAAAGATTTTCAAGATCATAAGAAGTATCATTATCTTCCACAGTTATATTTTCATGAGGCACAATAGTAATAGGAGCAGCATTATTTGGGAGAGATATCTTTTTACCTCTTTTTGGAGCTCCTTATTAATGAGATTGGTTGAATAGAGGGCTCCTCTTCGTTACCTGATTCATCATAAGAAATAATAGGAGAATATTGGGAAGTCTCTTCCCGTTCGTTAGCATTCTCTTCGTCTTCTATTTGTTTTCCTTTCTTTATGTAATTGGTAATATAAGGATTTTCAATGCAATTCACCGCGCAATACATATAAATTTCCTCTAGATCAAAATGAAGAACTTTATCAAGGGCAAATTTTGGAATATCCTTAGTTCTACGTTTAATTTCTTCATAACCCAAGAGCAAACTAAGTTCATTATGATGTGCAAGGGAAATCAAGTCATCAGAATTTTTGGACACGATACGCTCATGAAACAATTTGCATTGGGTACTAAAATGATCACGTTCATTGCAAAGTTCACAAGTAGGGCTGAGAAAAGATAAATTTTCAGCACATTCATCTAGCTCTTCTTGCAACAATTTGGTTTCTAAGTACTTATGCCTCTTGCAATATCTATCTTCCCTATTTGGTGTGTACTTGCAAACCCAGTCTACTCCACAAAAATTGACATGTTTATAGGAGGCATTTTCATCATAACTAGTGCAATCATCATTAGCATCATGGATACTCAAAGAATCCGTACTAACAACATTGCAATCATGCTCATCATTCAAATATTTAGTGCCAAACATTTTAGAGATCTCTTCTTCTAGCACTTGAGCACTATTATCCTTTCCATCATACTCACGAAAGATATTAAAAAGATGAAGCATATGAGACAAACTCAATTCCATTTTTTGTAGTTTTCTTTTATAAACTAAACTAGTGATAAAACAAGAAACTAAAAGACTCGATTGCAAGATCTAAAGATATACCTTCAAGCGCTAACCTCCCCGGCAACGGCGCCAGAAAAGAGCTTGATGTCTACTACACAACCTTCTTCTTGTAGACGTTGTTGGGCCTCCAAGTGCAGAGGTTTGTAGGACAGTAGCAAATTTCCCTCAAGTGGATGACCTAAGGTTTATCAATCCGTAGGAGGCATAGGATGAAGATGGTCTCTCTGAAGCAACCCTGCAACCAAATAACAAAGAGTCTCTTGTGTCCCCAACACACCCAATACAATGGTAAATTGTATAGGTGCACTAGTTCGGCGAAGAGATGGTGATACAAGTGGTATATGGATAGTAGATAAAGGTATTTGTAATCTGAAATTATAAAAACAGCAAGGTAACTAATGATAAAAGTGAGCATAAACGGTATTGCAATGCTAGGAAACAAGTCCTAGGGTTCATACTTTCACTAGTGCAAGTCCTCTCAACAATACTAAGACAATTGGATCATAAAACTATCCCTCAACATGCAACAAAGAGTCACTACAAAGTCACTAATAGCGGAGAACGAATGAAGAGATTATGGTAGGGTACGAAACCACCTCAAAGTTATTCTTTCCAATCAATTCGTTGGGCTATTCCTATAAGTGTCACAAACAGCCCTAGAGTTCGTACTAGAATAACACCTTAAGATACAAATCAACCAAAACCCTAATGTCACCTAGATACTCCAATGTCACCTCAAGTATCCGTGGGCATGATTATACGATATGCATCACACAATCTCATATTCATCTATTCAACCAACACAAAGGACCTCAAAGAGCGCCCCAAAGTTCTACCGGAGAATCACGACGAAAACGTGTGCCAACCCCTATGCATAGGTTCACGGGCGGAACCCGCAAGTTGGTCACCAAAACATACATCAAGTGAATCACGTGATATCCCATTGTCACCACAGATATCCACGGCAAGACATACATCAAGTGTTCTCAAATATTTAAAGACTCAATCCGATAAGATAACTTCAAAGGGGAAACTCAATTCATTACAAGAGAGTAGAGGGGGGAGAAAACATCATAGGATCCAACTATAATAGCAAAGCTCGCGATACATCAAGATCGTATCACCTCAAGAACACGAGAGAGAGAGAGAGAAAGAGAGAGATCAAACACATAGCTACTGGTACATACCCTCAGCCCCGAGGGAGAACTACTCCCTCCTTGTCATGGAGAGCACCGGGATGATGAAGATGGCCACCGGAGAAGGATTGCCCCCTCCGGCAGGGTGCCGGAACGGGTCTAGATTGGTTTTTGGTGGCTACGGAGGCTTCTGGTGGCGGAACTCCCGATCTATTGTGCTCATGGATGTTTTTAGGGTATATGGAGATATATAGGCGGAAGAAGTACGTCAGGGGGGCCACGAGGTGCTCACGAGGGTGGAGGGCGTGCCCAGGGGGTGGGCGCCCCCCTGCCTCGTGACCTCCTCGCAGATCCCCCGACGTGCACTCCAAGTCTTCTGGGCTTCTTTCCTTCCAAAAAAGAGTTTCGTGAAGTTTAAGGTCAATTGGACTCTGTTTGATTTTCCTTTTCTTTGAAACCTAAAATAGGGTAAAAACAAAAACTGGCACTGGGCTCTGGGTTAATAGGTTAGTCCGAAAAATGATATAAAAGTGTATAATAAAGCCCATAAACATTCAAAACAGTAAATAATATAGCATGGAGCAATCAAAAATTATAGATACGTTGGAGACGTATCAGAGGGTCCCTTCATCATTGACGAAGTTCTCACTGGAGGAGCGTACCGCCTGCGTGATGCATCAGACAACCGCCTTGAACCGAACCCTTTGAATGCGGCCAGACTCCGAAGATTATATGCCTAGAGCCGAACCCTTCGTTTGCTTCGTCCTCCCTATTGTTTACATTATTTTTTATCTCTCTTTTCGCCCTCTTTTATTAACCTTAAAGCTTTCGTGTGGCTAAACCATACAGCTATGACATACACATTCTCAAATGTGTACATCCATTATACCTGGGGGCTTCTTGCACAGAAGCATATTATTGTTATTTTTCGAGCATCAAGCTCATCACATATGTGCTTTTTCCTCATATGTACCTTTTCTTCACCATTATATGCATCGATATGACTTAAGTTTTGGCCAATCTGGGTTGCCTGGCGCCTGTGCTTATGCCCTACGTTCCCGTTAGTTCGGCTAGGGCATAAAGGGAGCACCTCTGCGAATGTTACTATCGGGTCATCCGGATGTGTACCTCAGACTGGGTGAAGCCGAAATCTAGCATTCTTAAGGGAATATTTGGTCGACGGACTAAAGATGTTTTACATTTCTTCCAATATGAACCCCCAGATGTTACCTATACTGCGATGTTTTCAATCACAGTTCGGACATGCACATTAACGCATGCGCACCCAAGGAAAGGAACCCTTAACGGAACTATTCTCTCTGGAAGATGTTTCTTACAATCACAATGTAATATAACATAGCTAGCCGGATACAACTTGTCTGTTCAAGCAACTATGACCCCTACACCTGGTTTCCAGGCATACCCTGTTCTATTTTACCGCTCGAGTATTCGGAAACACTCCGCACCTTCGGGTCCAGAGGTCGAAGCGAAAAGGTCGGCCATGACAATCATTTTACAATCCGGCTAGGAAAAAATATATTAAGGAAAGTACATAGTCACTTGGACTCAAAAACTTCCTCCTCTATACCATCCAACAGGCTGTCTAGCTTACAATCCTATTGAGAATATTTGGCCGCTACTTCTGCTTGGTCATATACCAAATTAACGGGAATTTCTTTCCCATCTGACCCTAGCAGTCCGACCCGGGCCATATGATTCAGATCAAGCTTGGTATACCGTGTTTTTACCATGGCCCAGGCCTCTCACACACCATCCCGACAGGTTGATATCTTCCATAAACGAATACGCCACCATGCCCCTTTGAACAGATCCACGAGCTCCGCCATACCCTTCTGGAGGAGAGGCGGATGGCCATAAAGCCTTGGAAACACTACGCATTGCCTGCCGAACTCGCTCGTCCATCTGGGAGAGCTCTTGTAGCAGGTCGCCTTGAGATCCGGACATTTCTTCCTCAGGACGGTCAGTCAGCATACCTGCCGACATAAATCTGTCAGTTCCGGCCCTCGCCGAATTATAGGGAGGCAAGTTTGAAAAGCATACTAAATATGTCGCCTTGTAGCCTCTTGTTCTCCTTGACGGCGTCAGCTTGTTGGGCTCGAACATCTTTTAGTTCTTTGCCCAGTTGGGTATGGGAATCCTGCAGCTTGTTCCTCTCATCCCTGACCCGCGTTAGCACACGTTCACCTGCGCATGTTGCCTTTTGGCCTCTTGTTCACTAGCCTGGGCGTCCTTTAGTTTCTCTCACAGTCGCTCTACTGCTTCTGTTAGCAAAAACACAACAATGTTAATATAACTGGTATATGATTATACTTCTTTCCGCTGGGGAGAAACATTACCAGGTGGTGCCTCCTTGGATTTTTCCAATTCGGTGGTAGCCGCAGTTAGTTGAGTCTGACATTTTTCCAGCTCTTGAGACAACAAGCTATTCTTCTTCATAAGTGCCTGATTATACAATGATCCTTAAATCAGTTGTGTCACCTGCTTTAAGTCTCGGGGGCTACTGGTGTATGATTATTAAATCTACACTTACCCGCATATCTTTTAGATGCTGGTCCGTGGCTCTGGCAAGCCCATCCCGAGCAGCTCGGATGTACGCATCGGCCGAGCTGAAGGCATCGAATGCCTCCTTTGAAAAGCCGGGGTCATGGAGAGCAGCCCTCCGACGATGATGATTCATGGCGCTCTCCACTTCAGAGTTCGTGACAGACATATCGTCTGAATCCTCTATGGAAGGACAGTTCGGCGCCACTCTCGTGTCAGCCCCCGTCCTTAGGGCAGGGTCTGGAACCTGACTAGTGGAGGCACGACCAGCGGGATCCCCAGACATAGTCCGACGGACACTTTTCCTGATAAAATGCAGTGAATGGCATCACGATTTGATGTGGCTATCAAGAGATGTATTCTTGAAAAGAAAGCCTTACCTCTTTGATGAAGGTTCCGCCGTATTATCATTTGCCTTCCTCTTCGAAGATGTGCTCGGCGCGGGCGCCGCTCTCCTCGGAGATGCTTCTGGTGCACGTTGTGACGTCGAGCGCCTCCCCTTTGGAACACGAAATAGTGCAGTGGGTGAGGCATAATAAGGAAACTCTTTCGAAGAAGGTGTCTCTTAAATTACTTACATGCGAGGCAGGGAGGAGGCCGGGATAATCGGCAATGATGGGTACTTCCATACCATCGTAGCTCGTCTGATAGAATACTCCATTCTCGAGCTCCACAAATATGTCTGGAT
The DNA here is from genome assembly GCF_002162155.2 of Triticum dicoccoides. Taxonomy (NCBI): domain Eukaryota; kingdom Viridiplantae; phylum Streptophyta; class Magnoliopsida; order Poales; family Poaceae; genus Triticum; species Triticum dicoccoides. The sequence goes on along the minus strand of NC_041380.1, from coordinate 147,563,382 downwards.
CTTCTTCGAATCCGGGGTCAAGGTCCCGGTTGTGACCCTCCGGCTGGGGGGCAGGGCTATGGATCCCCTCAGTAGCCTTCTGCCATTCCTGTTGCGAGTGGATAGGTTACTATCCATCAAAAATGATTCAGGGAGAGGAGTAAAATGGTGGGATTGGAGCTCACCCAGCTAGGAGGATTATGCATGGAAAATCCATCTCGACATTGGAGATGAGTGAACTCCTCCTTCTCCCCTTTGTACAGTTCGGCCAATATTTTGGCCAAAGCGGCGGCGGTTTCTGGACCCTTCCAACCGCAGCGTGAGGCGTCATCTTCCCCATTATAGTGCCACATGGGAAGCCCTCTGTATAGGAGTGGTTGGACCCCCGCACTATGGAGATCGGCATTACCTCGATTATTGATAAACCGGACTGGGCGAGCGTCTTAATCTTGCCCATCAACTCACTGACTTCCGCGCTATCCTCCTCCTCGAGGCTCCGAGGGCGCCAGCTATGGCGTTTCTTCAACGGAGCACTTGAAAATTCGGGGAGACCCATTCGGACTGGGTCAGGAAGAGCGATGTCGTCAATATAGAACCATTCGGAAGGCCACTCTTCGGAAGCCTTCTTCGGCATGCCGGACAGGTATCCGGTCTCAGAGATACGCCATACCTTGGCTCCTCCCACTTCAAATATTGATCCCCCTTGATTACGAGGGACGAGGCAAAAAAAATTTCTCTATAATTCAAAATGGGCCTCACAGCCCAGGAATAGCTCGCATAGAGCAACGTAACCGGCGATGTGCAGGATGGAGGCGGGAGTGAAACTGTGCAGTTGGAGGCCGTAATACTCCAGAAATCCTTGGAGGAAGGGATGGATTGGAAATCCAACGCCTCTTAGTAAGAAGGGAACGAAGCATACTCGTTCCCCCTGGACGGATTGGGGAAATTCTCCGCCTAAACCCCACCGCTGAAGGACGTGAATCCTGCTCGGACGGGGACAAGATCCACGGGAGGAAGGAATCCCTGTTTTTGCAGCTTCGTCGGCTGATCGTGAGATACGGAACATCTCTCCCAATCACCTTTTTCGGAGCCGTGGGGACGAGAGGAAGAGCTGGGAGCGCTAGCCATGTTGGAGTGGTTCCTCCTAGTGAGCTCTGAGGATTTTTTCACAGGGTGTGGAATGGATCTAAGATCTATTCTCTTCAAATAGGCACCTCTCTTATATGGTCAGGGTGGTATGTGCAAAAATACCCAGACCTCTCGTATTCGCTCGCCATGTGGAAACTGAAGTCAGGAAGGTGCGGAAGCCGATGGGCGCGACATTAAATGGAAAAGCCGAATACCGCTCTTTAAGTCAGGGACTTTGAAGTAATCAGAGGGGGAACCCGCCTTACAATGTCGAAGACAATCTACGCGATGGACACCTCGTCATTGAAGTCTGGTTCGGGGGCTACTGAGGGAGTCCTGGACTAAGGGGTCCTCGGGCAGCTGGCCTGTTGGACATGGGCCGGACTATTGGGCCATGAAGATACAAGATAGAAGATTTTCTCCCATGTTCGGATAGGACTCTCCTTTGCGTAGATGGCAAGCTAGGTGGCCGGATGTACTATTTCCTTTTTATGTAACCGACTTTGTACAACTCTAGTCCCCTCCGGTGTCTATATAAACCGAAGGGTTTAGTCCGTAGAGAGGATCATACTCATAATCAGACAGGCTAGACTTCTAGGGTTTTAGCCATTACAATCGTGTGGTATATCAACTCTTGTAACCCCCATACTCATCAATATTAATCTAGCAGGACGTAGGGTTTTACCTCCATCGAGAGGGCCCGAACCTTGGTAAACATTGTGTTCCCTGTCTCCTGTTACCATCAACCTTAGACGCACAGTTCGGGACCCCCTATCGGAGATCCGCCGGTTTTGACACCGACATTGACCATGACGAACCTACAAACTATGAGGAAGCGGTGATGAGCCCAGATTCCGCAAAATGGCTTGAGGCCATGAAATCTGAGATGGGATCCATGTATGAGAACAAAGTGTGGACTTTGGTTGACTTGCCCGATGATCAGCATGCCATAGAGAATAAATGGATCTTCAAGAAGAAGAATGAGGCTGGCGGTAATGTTACTGTCTACAAAGCTCGACCTGCTGCAAAAGGTTTTCGACAAGTTCAAGGAGTTGACTACAATGAGACCTTCTCACCCGTAGCGATACTTAAGTCCGTCTGAATCATGTTAGCAATTGCCGCATTTTATGATTATGAAATTTGGCAAATGGATGTCAAAACTGCATTCCTTAATGGATATCTTAAAGAAGAGTTGTATATGATGCAACCAGAAGGTTTTGTCAATCCAAAAGGTGCTAACAAAGTGTGCAAGCTCCAGCGATCCATTTATGGACTTATGCAAGCCTCTCAGAGTTGGAATATACGCTTTGATAGTGTGATCAAAGCATATGGTTTTATACAGACTTTTGGAGAAGCTTGTATTTACAAGAAAGTGAGTGGGAGCTCTATAGCATTTCTGATATTATATGTAGATGACATATTGCTGATCGGAAATGATACTGAATTTCTGAATAGCATAAAAGGATACTTGAATAAGAATTTTTCAATGAAAGACCTCAGTGAAGCTGCTTATATATTGGGCATCAAGATCTATAGAGATAGATCTAGACACTTAATTGGACTTTCACAAAGCACATACCTTGATAAAGTTTTGAAGAAGTTCAAAATGGATCAAGCAAAGAAAGGGTTCTTGCCTGTGTTACAAGGTGTGAAGTTGAGTCAGACTCAATGCCCGACCACTGCAGAAGATAGAGAGAAAATGAAAGGTGTTCCCTATGCTTCAGCCATAGGCTATATCATGTATGCAATGATGTGTACCAGACCTGATGTGTGCCTTGCTATTAGTTTAGCAAGGAGGTACCAAAGTAATCTAGGAGTGGATCACTGGACAGCGGTCAAGAACATCCTGAAATACCTGAAAAGGACTAAGGATATGTTTCTTGTATATGGAGGTGACAAAGAGCTCGTTTTAAACGGTTACATCGATGCAAGCTTTGATACTGATCTGGATGACTCTAAGTCACAAACCAGATACATGTTTTTTTATTAAATGGTGGAGCTGTTACTTGGTGCAGTTCCAAGCAGAGCGTCGTGGCGGGATCTACGTGTGAAGCGGAGTACATAGCTGCTTCGGAAGCAGCAAATGAAGGAGTCTAGATGAAGGAGTTCATATCCGATCTAGGTGTCATACCTAGTGCATCAGGTCCAATGAAAATCTTATGTGACAATACTGGTGCAATTGCCTTGGCAAAGGAATCCAGATTTCACAAGAGAACCAAGAACATCAAGAGACGCTTCAATTCCATCCGTGATCAAGTAAAGGAGGGAGACATAGAGATTTGCAAGATACCTACGGATCTAAATGTTGCAGACCCATTGACTAAGCCTCTCTCACGAGCAAAACATGATCAGCAGCAAGACTCCATGGGTGTTAGAATCATTACAATGTAATCTAGATTATTGACTCTAGTGCAAGTGGGAGACTGAAGGAAATATGCCCTAGAGGCAATAATAAAGTTGTTATTTATATTTCCTTATATCATTATAAATGTTTATTATTCATGCTAGAATTGTATTAATCGGAAACTTAGTACATGTGTGAATACATAGACAAATAGTGTCACTAGTATGCCTCTACTTGACTAGCTCGTTAATCAAAGATGGTTAAGTTTCCTAGCCATGGACAAAGAGTTCTCATTTGATGAACGGGATCACATCATTAGAGAATGATGTGATTGACTTGACCCATCCGTTAGCTTAGCACGATGATCATTTAGTTTACTGCTATTGCTTTCTCCATAACTTATACATGTTCCTATGACTATGAGATTATGCAACTCCCGAATACCGGAGGAACACTTAGTGTGCTATCAAACGTCACAATGTAACTGGGTGACTATAAAGATGCTCTATAGGTGTCTCCAATGGTGTTTGTTGAGTTGGCATAGATCGAGATTAGGATTTGTCACTCTGTGTATCGGAGACGTATCTCTGGGCCCTCTCGGTAATGCACATCACTATAAGCCTTGCAAGCAATGTGACTAATGAGTTAATTACGGGATGTTGCATTACGGAACGAGTAAAGAGACTTGCCGGTAATGAGATTGAACTAGGTATTGAGATACCGATGATTGAATCTCGGGCAAGTAACATACCGATGACAAAGGGAACAACGTATGTTGTTATGCGGTTTGACCGATAAAGATCTTCGTAGAATATGTAGGAACCAATATGAGCATCCAGGTTCCGCTATTGGTTATCGACCGGAGATGAGTCTTGGTCATGTCTACATAGTTCTCGAACCCATAGTGTTTGCACGCTTAACGTTCGGTGACGATTGGTATTATGAGTTTATGTGTTTTGATGTACCAAAGGTAGTTCGGAGTCCCGGATATGATCACGGACATGACGACGAGCCTCAGAATGGTCGAGACATAAAGATCGATATATTGGAAGCCTATGTTTGGACATCGGAATGGTTTCGGGTGAGTTCGGGCATTTACCGGAGTATCGGGGGAACCCCCCGGGGAGTATATGGGCCTTATTGGGCCTTAGTGAAATAGAGGAGAGGAAGGACAAGGTGGAGGGCGCGCCCCCCTAGCCCAATCCGAAGTGGATGGGGCGGCGCCGCCCCCCTTCCTTCCCTCTCTCTCCCCCTTCCTTTTCTCCTACTCCAACTAGAGAAAGGGGGGAATTCTACTCCCTCCCCCTAGGGCGCGCCATAGAGAGGGCCGGCCCTCCCCTCCTTCACTCCTTTATATACGGGGGAGGGGGCACCCCATAGACACACAAGTTGATCTCTTAGCCGTGTGCGGTGCCCCCGTCCATAGATTTCCACCTCGGTCATATCATTGTAGTGCTTAGGCGAAGCCCTGCATCGGTAACTTCATCATCACCGTCATCACGCCGTCGTGCTATCGAAGCTCTCCCCCGACACTCAGCTGGATCTAGAGTTCGTGGGACGTCACCGAGCTGAACGTGTGCAGATCGCGGAGGTGCCGTATCTTCGGTGTTTGGATCGGTCAGATCGTGAAGACGTACGACTACATCAACTGCGTTGTCATAACACTTCCGCTTACGGTCTACGAGGGTACATGGACAACACTTTCACCTCTCGTTGCTAAGCATCACCTAGATAGATCTTGCGTGTGCGTAGGATTTTTTTTGAAATTACTATGTTCCCCAACAATTTCATGAGTCATATATTCTTTGATCCAAACCAAAAGTCCAAACCTAAGGGAATGATTACATGAAGTGAGAGAGGGGGCTCCTTAATCCGAACCAAATGACCGAAATTAAGGGCAAGATTTCATGTATGAGAAGAGAGGGCTCCTTTATCTAAACCAAATGACCGAAACCAAGGGCATGAGGGCAGCATCATATCTCACTTGCTTACCTCCATGGAACACACCAAAGCTTCGCTCCTTGCTTCTCCCTATCTCATGATGTCTCTGATTTGTGTAGTATATTGCTACTAGAGAGGAGGAAGAAGACCAGTGGAACCAAAGAGCAGATAAGCGGCAGAACCTGTGAATATATTTAAATATGCATTCACGTCATTGATACATAATGAATATATTTAAATGTGTAAAGGAATACAACAAAAACGGATCAAACATTGCAGATGCTTTAATTCCCAAACTCTTACATTTACATAAAAGATATGTTAATTACATCTCCGTGGATAAAACCCCTAATTATGAATTCCAAAATATCTATTACATAGGATTACATCACATGCTACAATAAGCTACGAGAGAAATTCTCCTCACAGTCGACAATGAGCTCCTGCTTGGCGAACTTGAAGTTTGCTTTCATGCAAGTACTTCTCCTTGATTTCGTGTTTGATATTTTGGACTATATTTTCCTAGCATGCAAAAAAAATTATGTTCAATCTCATTTATATGATGGTGCAGAATGAAGGTTGATTTTGACTAGGCATGGTTTTATCCTACGTTTAACACATAGGATGCGTGTGTATTTTCCTTTGGGATTTGGTGTGATATATTTAGCTCTGGTGGCATGAATATATATGACATCTAAGTTTAACAAGTTTTGTCTCCACACATTACTAGTATCATCGCATAACACTAACGTCATGCCCACGTGTAGCATAACGGAACTGAAGCTTTCTGACACAATCATGATGCTTTCTATGGTGCATGTGATATATGCCATATTTCGTTGATTTTGACTTCACACGATATCAAAACTAACTATGCGGTGCAATAAGATGACACCCACGTGTAGCCTATGTCAGGTGGAGTTTTCTAATGACATAGTTGTTTGTTTAAAGCTTACATGGGCTACATGGAATATGTCTTATCATGTATTTTGCATGAATTTTGTTTGCATATGTGGATGTGGCATGAACATATTTTTACTAAGTTTTGCTTTATCTGTATTACTAGTAACACCACATAGCACTAAGATAGTGCTCGTGGGTAGCATAACCAAGTAAAGGTTTGCAGAGCAATTATGATATTGCATGAGTCGTATGACATTTATAATTTTTTGTTTATATTTGTACCTTACATGGTATTAAAACTAACTCCATGTATCTTCATTCAATTGGTGCTCGTGTGTAGCATAACCCAAGTAAAGCGAGTTTGCGACACACATTTGTGATGATGCTAGCAGTTTAGCCTCTTGTAGCATTCTAGCATTTATAATATATTATAACATGACTCTGGACAAAGTTTGTAGCTATGATCACTTTATTTAAATTTATGTCACTTGTATTACTACTAACACCGTGTAAACAGTAATATCATGTCCGCATGTAGCATAACCAAGTAAGATTGATTTATGAGGCATATGACATTTATCATTTTTTTGTTTATATTTGTATCTTAAATGGTATTAAAACTAACTCCAAGTAATGTCATTCAATTGGCGCTAGTGTGTAGCATAACCCAAGTAAATCGATTTTGTGATATATTTGTGATGATGCCAAACAGTTCATGCTCTTATAGCATTAGAGCATTTATAATATATTTAACATGACTCTGGCCAAAGTTTGTGACTTTGAACACTTTATTTAAATTTATCTAACTTGTATTACTACTAGCACCGTGTAACACTACTATCATGTCCACGTGTAGCGTAACCAAATAAGATTGGTGTATTATGCAACATGTTTTATTATACATCTTGCATTATTTTGGTCTTGGCGTGTGTAGAATGAACATGGATTTTAAATTGAGTTTTGCCTTGCTTGTATTACTACTAACACCTCGTAGCGTGGAGATTGTGCCCGTGTGTAGTGTAACCAAGTGAAGTAAAGTTTTTGTATATTCTTGTCCGTATTACAACTAGCATGACACATAATGTTCGTAGCGTAACCAAACAAGAATTTTTTATGAATTCAGTTTAGTGTATTTGTAATTTGGCTCCAACTTAGCCACATCAATTTTACCGATGATGGCCAAAGCAAGACAAATTTTTATGAGTTTTTCATACCGAGGTGTTCATCCTGACTTGTATCGCTAAGGGGACCGAACCTAGAAGGAGATCATTAGGATGAAGCATAGGCAACATGTAAAATCAAAATTCATGCACCTTGGTTTGTACCGCCATGGCTGGACCAAGGACAAAACGTGAGGTGGATGTAAAACGCTCCTTGATTTGTACCATGATGGCCGAACCAAGAACAAAAATTGAAGTTAGATGAAACAAGCACCTTGGTTTGTACCGCAATGGCCGAACCAAGGACAAGAATTTGCAAGAGATGAAGCATGCTCATTGGTTTGTATCGCGATGGCTAAACCGAGGGCTAGATTTTTAGGAGAGGAGGAAGAAGTAAGCTCCCTAGCCTGTACGGTATGGCCAAACCATGGGCTAGAGGAGAGCCATGAATCTCACCATTAAACTTGTAGCAAGCATGAGGCATGCCTCCTTCTCTCTTTGCGTGCTTGTATGTATTGTGTGTGTGACGTAAGAGGGGCGCGGAAAGAATGAAGAGTCGACCCTAGAGCAGTCAAGGCACCAACTATTTATAGGGGCGGATAGCAACAGAGCGCTGAGGCGCACACGCCCATGTCCTCGATCGTGGGAGATCGTGGCATCGTGGGCTAACTTTCCTTTGTTTATTATATTTCCTTAATCACCAGCTAATCCCATAGTAGTTTGACAGGCCAACTCCATTACATATGTACTAACCGGTGTGGGCTAAACTACTTTTTTCATTCTAATTAATTTTGGGCCTTGCATCACCCCACCCATATGCATGCTTGCAGCACAACCATATTTTAATGGTCTAGGCCTTAATTGGCTATTAATTAATGACTCATTATAATTTATGGTGTGGGTGTACACGTTAATTAATTTTCTGCATGAAACTCAAGGTATACCATTACATGTGATATGATTGGATATTTGACAAAGTACACCACACATGTATTTCATTAGCGCAATATTTTTTATGTGTCGCGTCAATATTTCACCTTGTCGATCGAATAAGGCTAAACAATGACCATATAGTCGACATTAGCGCCACTCATGACATTTTTATGTTGGCATTGTCGTTGTTGGTGATTGCATGCATGCTTGCGTATCATGTGTCCTGCTAATTATAATTTTACTATGATAAACACATTTTGCAATTATTGGCTCTCTTTATTTATTTATTTCTGCTATTTTCCATTGAGGGGCAACAACTCATTAGTCATTTTCTTTGATTATTTGGCACGTATACTCGTAGTTTTATTTGGTTGATGGTTTATACCACGGAATTCATTTTAAAGAACCCATGACATACCATAATTTATATTTCCTTTGTTTTATGGCTTCTGCCATGGAATTTATATGAGTAGAACCCATGCTTTGAGCATCATTTCTTCTTTATTTGGTTGATGGTTTATGCCAGAGAATTCATTTTAAAGAACCCATGGCATACCATAATTTTTATTTCCTTTGTATTATGGCTTATGCCATGGAATTCATACGAGAAAAACCCATGCCATAACATAATTTGCATTTTCTTCGGTTTTTGGCTTATGCCATGGAAATAATATGAGAAGAACCCATGACATAGCATAATTTGCATTTTCTTTGTTTTATGACATGGAAATAATATGAGAATAACCCATGACATAACATAATTTACATTTTTTGTTTTATGGCTTATGCCATGGAATTCATAGGAGAAGATCCCTTGACATAGCATAATTTGCATTTTCTTTGTTTTATGGCTTATGCCATGGAATTCATACGGGAAGAGCCCATGACATAGGATAACTTGCATTTTCTTTTTTTACGGCTTACGCCATGGCATTCGTATGAGAAAAACCCATGACATGGCGTAATTTGCATTTCATCCATTCTGTGGACCACTCCATGGATTCATATGCGAGAACCCATGTCATGTCATAGCTTGTATTTTTAGTCATTTTATGGCTCGTGTCATGGAATTCGTGAGAAAGAACCCATACACAAAATATGCTTTATGAATATTTTAGGAATTATTGGCCCATGTCATGGAATAAGAACTCATGCTTAGAGCATTTGATATGTTCCCCTGGACACGGCATGTCCTCATGAAGAATAATGTGCATCCTTTTTCATGAAGGCCGAGCCTAAAGGTATGATTTCATGAAGTGCATATTTCTTGATCCGAATAAAAAACGCCGAACCTAAGGGCATTATTTCATGAAGTGTGTATTCCTTGATCTAAACAAAACAGGTCGAAGCTAAGGGCATGATTTCATGAGTTATATATTCTTTGATCCGAACCAAAAGGCCGAACCTAAGGACATGATTACATGAAGTGAGAGAGAGGGCTCCTTGATCCGAACCAAACTAAGGGCATGGTTCATGTATGAGAAGAGAGGGCTCCTTGATCCGAGCCAAGTGGCAGAAACTAAGGGAATGAGGGTAGCATCATATCTCACCTTCTTACCTACTTGAAACACGTTAAAGCTTTGCTCCTTGCTGCTCCCTCTCTCACGATTTCTCTTTTTTTGTGTAGTATATTGCTACTAGAGAAGAGTAAGAAGACCAGCGGAACTAAAGAGCGGATGAGCGCGGAACTAGTGAATATAAGTAAATACGTGTTCAAATCATTGATAAAGAATGAATATATTTAAATGTGTAAAGGCATACAATAAAAGAAGATCAAACATTGCAGGTACTTTATTTTCAGAACTCTTACATTTACAAAAAAGGTCTGTTAATTACATCTTCGCTGAGAAAACTCATGATCAAGAATCCCACAATATCTATTACATAGGAATACATCACATGCCTATTACAGTATGCTACAAGAGAAGGCCTCCTCACGGTCGACAATGATCTCCTGCTTGGCAAACTTGAAGTTTGCTTTCATGCGAGTACTTCTCCATGATTTTATGTTTGATATTTTGGATTATATTTTCCTAGCACGCAACAAACTTATTTGTGTTCAACCTCATTTATATGATGGTGCAGAATGAAGAAGGTTGATTTTGGCTAGGCATGGTTTTATACTACGTTCAACACATAGGATGCGTGTATATTTTCCCTTGGGATTTGGTGTGATATATTTAGCTTTGGTCGCATGAATATATATGACATGCTAATTTTAACAAGTTTTGTCTCATCACATTACTAGTATCATCGCATAGCACTAATGTGGTGCCCATGTGTAGCGTAAGAGAACTAAAGCTTTCTGACACAATCTTGATGCTTTCTATGGTGCTTGTGATATGTGCCATATTTCGTTGATTTTGACTTTACACAGTATCAAAACTAACTACTCTATGCAATAAGATGACACCTACGTGTAGCCTATGCCGAGTGGAGTTTTCCAATGACACAATGTTTGTTTAAAGCTTACATGGGCTACATGGAGTATGTCTTATCATGTATTTTGCATGAATTTTGTATGCATATGTGGATGTGGCATGAACCTATTTTTATTAAGTTATGCTTTACCTGTATTACTAAGATAGTGCTCGCGTGTAGCATAACCAAGTAAAGGTTTGCGGAGCAATTATGATATTGGATGAGTCATATGACATTTATCATTTTTTATATTTGTACCTTACATGGTATTAAAACTAACTCCATCTATCGTCATTCAATTGGCGCTCGTGTGTGGCATAACCCAAGTAAAGGGAGTTTGCGACACACATTTGTGATGATGCTAGCAGTTTAGGCTCTTATAGCATTGTAGCATTTATAATATATTATAAGATGACTCTGGCCAAAGTTTGTGGCTTTGAACACTTTATTTAAGTTTATCTCACTTGTATTACTACTAACACCATGTAAACATTAATATCGTATCCACGTGTAGCGTAACCAAGTACGATTGATTTTGATGATGCATCATGTTTTATAATACATCTTGGATCATTTTGGCCTTGCGTGTGTAGCATGAACGCAGATTTCAAACTGAGTTTTGCCTTGCTTGTATTACTACTAACACTGCGTCGCATAGAGATTGTGCCCGTGTGTGGTGTAACCAAGTGAAGGAAAGTTTTCGTATATTCTTGTCTGTCTTACAACTAGCGTGACACATAATGTCTGTAGTGTAACCGAACAAGAAATTTGTTATGAATTCAGTTTAGCACATTTGTAATTTGTTAGTCATATCAATTTCATTGATGATGACCAAAGCAAGACAATTTTTATGAGTTTTTCATACCTATGACACTCTCTTGATTTGTATCCACGTATAGGTACCAAACCAAGGAATGAGGCATTCATCCTGGCTTGTATTGCTAAGGGGACCGAACCAAGAGGGAGATCATTACTACGAAGCATATGCAACATGTAACATAAACATGCATGCTCCTTGGCTCGTACTGCCATGGCCGAATGAAGGACAAAACCTGAGGTGGATGTAACACGCTCCTTGGTTCGTACCATGATGGCAAACCAAGAAAAAAATTAAGGTAGATGAAACAAGCACCTTAGTTTGTACCGCGATGGTCGAGCTAAGGACAAGAATTTCACGGAGATGAAGCATGCTTCTTGATTTGTACCGCGATAGACCAAACCAAGGGCTAGAGTGATAGGAGAGGAGGAAGAAGTAACCTCGTTAGCTTGTACCGTATGGCCAAACCAATGGCTCACCTTTAAACTTGTAGCAAGCACGAGGCTTGCCCCCTTCTCTCTTTGTGTGCTCCTATGTATTGTGTGTGTGTGACTTAAGATGGGCGAGCAACAAATGAAGAGCCAACCCCAGAGCAGCCAAGGCGTCAACTATTTATAGGGGAAGAGAGCAGCGGAGTGTTAAGACACACGCACCCATGTCCTCGATCATGGGAGATCGTACGCTGCTTTTCCTTTGTTCATTATATTTCCTTAATCACCAACTAATACCAAGGTAGTTTGACTGGCCAACTCCACTACATACGTACTAACTAGTGTGGGCGAAACTCTTTTTTAATTTTAATTAATAAGTGGGCCTTGGCATCACCCCACCCATATGCATGCATGCAATATAGCCATATTTTAATGGGTTAGGCCTTAATCATTTATTAATTAACGGCTCATTAAGGTTTATGGTGTCGATGTACACGTTAATTAACTTTTTTGCATGAAACTCAATGTCTAGCACTATATGTGAGATGAGATGGATATTTAACAAAGTACACCACATGTATATTTCATTACCGCGATATTTTTTATGGGCCGCGTCAATATTACACCTTGTCGATGGAATAAGGTCAAACATTTACCATATAGTCAATATTTTGGCGATATTAGCACCACCCATGGCATATATATGGTGGCATTGTCGTCATTGGTGATGGCGTGCATGCGTGCAAGCCATGTGTCCCCTAATTATAACTTTACTAGGATAAAAACATTTTGCAATTATTGGCTCTCTTTTATATTATTTACTTTTTTATTCTACTTTGTATTGAGAGACCACAATTAATCAACAATTTTCTCTGACTATTTGGCAGTTATGCTCATAATTTTATTTGGTTAATGGTTTATGCCACATAATTCATTTTAAAGAACCCATGACATGCCATAATTTGTATTTCCTTTATTTTATGGCTTATGACATGGAATTTATATGAGAAAAACTCATACTTAGAGCATAATTTATGCTTTACTTATTTGATGGTTTATGCCATGGAATTCATTTTAAACAACCCATGACATACCATAATTTGTATTTCCTTTGTTTTATGGCTTATGCCATGGAATTCATATGAGAAGAACCCACGACATAACATAATTTGCATTTTCTTCATTTTATGGCTTATGCCGTGGAAATAATATGAGAAGAACCCATGCCATAGCATAATTTGCATTTTCTTTGTTTTATGGCTTATGCCATGGAATTCATATGGGAAGAACCCATGCCATAGCATAATTTGCATTTTCTTCATTTTATGGCTTATGCCATGGAATTCATATGAGAAAAACCGATGGCATAGCATAATTTGCATTTCGATTATTCTATGGATCACTCCATGGGATTCATATGTGAGAACCCATGTCATGTCATAGTTTGTATTTTTAGTCATTTTGTGGCTTGTGTCATGGACTTCATGAGAAATAACCCATGCACGAAATGTGCTTTACGAATATTTTAGGATTTTGTGGCTCATGTCATGGAATTCACATGAAAGAATCCAAGCTTAGAGCATTTTATATGTTCCCCAGACACGGCATGTCCGCGTGAAGAAAAAATGTGAATTCTTGATTTGAACCAAAAGGGTGAGCCTAAGGCCATGATTTCCTGAAGTTATATTCCTTGATCCGAACGAAAAAGACCGAACCTAAGGGCATGATTACATGAAGTGAGAGAGAGAGGGCTCCTTGATCCGAGACAAATGACTGAAACTAAGGGCAAGATTTCATGTATGAGAAGAGAGGGCTCCTAGATCCGAACCAAGTGGCCTAAACTATGGGCATGAGGGCAGCTTCATATCTCACATGCTTACCTCCTTGGAACACACCAAAGCTTCACTCCTTGCTTCTCCCTATCTCACGATGTCTCTTTTTTGTGTATTATATTGCTACTAGAGAGGAGTAAGAAGACCAGCAGAACCAATGAGCAGATGAGCGGCGAAACCTATGAATATATTTAAATATGCATTCACGTCATTGATACAAAATGAATATATTGAAATGCGTAAAGGCATACAACCAAATAAGATCAAACATTGCAGGTACTTTAATTCCAAAACTCTTACATTTACATAAAAGATATGTTAGTTACATCTCCGTGGAGAAAACTCCTGATTATGAATCCCAACATATCTATTACATAGGATTACATCATATGCTACAAGAGAAATTCTCCTCACAATCGACAATGAGTCCTGCTTGGCAAACTTGAAGTTTGCTTTCATGCAAGTACTTCTCCTTGATTTCATGTTTGATATTTTGGACTATATTTTCCTAGCATGCATTTTTTTCTTGTGTTCAACCTCATTTATATGATGGTGCAGAATGAAGAAGGTTGATTTTCGCTAGGCATGGTTTTATACTATGCTTAGCACATAGGATGCATGTATATTTTCCCTTGGGGATTTGGTGTGATATACTTAGCTTTGGTGGCAGGAATATATATGGCATGCTAATTTTAACAAGTTTTGTCTCATCATATTACTAGTATCATCGCATAGCACTAATGTGGTGCCCACATCTAGCATAACGGAACTGAAGTTTTCTGACACAATCTTGATGCTTTATGTGGTACATGTGATATGTGTCATATTTCATTGATTTTGACTTCAGACAGTTTTAAAACTAACTACGCGGTGCAATAATACGACACCTACGTGTAGCCTCAACCGAGTGCAGTTTTCATATGGCATAGTTGTTTGTTTAAAGCTTACATGGGCTACATGGAATATGTCCTATCATGTATTTTGCATGAATTTTGTATGCATATGTGGATGTGGCATGAACCTATTTTATTAAGTTTTGCTTTACCTGTATTACTACTAACATCGCGTAGCACTAAGATAGTTCCCGCGTGTAGCGTAACGAATTAAAGGTTTGTGGAGCAAATATGATATTGCATGAGTCATGTGATATTTATCATTTTTTGTTTATATTTGTACCTTACATGTTATTAAAACTAACTCCAAGGAGCATCATTCAATTGGCGCTCATGTGTAGCATAATCCAAGTAAAGCGAGTTTGTGATACACAATTGTGATGATGCAAACAGTTTAGGCTCTTATAGCATTGGAGCATTTATAATATATTTAACATGACTCTGACAAAAGTTTGTGGCTTTGAACACTTTGTTTAAGTTTTATCTCACTTGTATTACTAGTAACACCGCGTAACACTAATATCTTGTCCGCATGTAGCGTAACCAAAAGTAAGATTTGTTTTTATGATGCAGCATGTTTTATAATACATCTTGCATGATTTTAGCCTTTGCGTGTGTACCATGAACACGAATTTTAAATTGAGTTTTGCCTTGCTCAGTGGCGGAGCTTTAAAGAAAATGATGGACATGCCATGTTAAAAAGAGCACAAATTTTTTAGGCATTAGTCACTACTTTATCTTTTCTTCTCATGAATTTTCACCCTATAAGTTAACAAACATGTTACTGGCAAGACACTGATATTCTACATTATTACGCAACCTTGTTTCAATGATCTTCATACACTAAAACACACAATTAAGTTCTCTGTAATATATTGTTGCGGCCTCTTGCATGGTTAAAAAACACTATTAAGCATTAGGTATGAATTTGCAAGGAAACACACTGCTTCGGAGTAATTACAAATTACCCCGCGGATTGCTGTGAATATGCGATGAGGCAGGGCCAGAGCCATCTAGGTGGCACAACGACATGATCCTGATGGTCAGGGCTAGGACTGGGCGGTGCGGAGGCTGGAGCCCGGGGGAGGGGCTGGGGGCTAGTTGTGCGACACGAGATCCGTGCCCACTTGAGATGCCGACGGTGGTGGCATAGTCCTGGTCGGCTAGCGGCGGCTGCTCCTGTTGTGTGCGCCCGTGCGAGACCTTGGAGTCTTGGCTCGATTGGTAGTGCGATGTGGTGGTATGGGCCAAGTAATTTTTTTTCTTGAGGGAACTGGGCTGAGTGCATAGGTATATGAAAAATCATGAAAATCCTGGGTGGCCCATGGGTCAGTTCGGCCCCAATGAAGCTCCGCCCTTGGCCTTGCCTGTATTACTAATAACTTCGCGTAGCATGAAGATTGTGCCTGCGAGTAGCGTAACCAATTGAAGGAAATTTTTTGTTATGAATTTAGTTTAGCACATTTGTAATTTGGCTCCCACTTAGTCATATCAATTTTGTTGATATGACCAATGCAAGACAATTTTTTATAAGGTTTTCGTACTTATGACACTCTCTTGATTTGTATCCACTTATAGGGACCAAAGCAAGGAACAAGGCTTTCATCCTGGCTCGTATCTCTAAGGGGACCGAGCCCAGAAGAAGATCTTTAGGAAGAAGCATATGCAACATGTAAAACAAACATGCAGGCTCCTAGGCTCATACCGCAATGGCAAAAACCAAGGACAAAACTTGAGGTGGATGTAACACGCTCCTTGGTTTGTACCATGATGACTGAACCAAGGACAAAAACTAAAGGTAGATGAAACAAGCACCTTGACTTGTACCGCGATGGCCGAACCAAGGGTAGGAATTTCTAGGAGATGAAGCATGCTCCTTGATTTGTAACGCGATGGCCGAACCAAGGGCTAGAGTTTTAGGAGAGAAGGAAGAAGTAAGCTCCCTATCCTGTACTGTATGGCCAAACCAAGGGCTAGAGGAGCGTCATGAATCTCGCCTTTAAACTTGTAGCAAGCATGAGGCCTCACTCCTTCTCTCTTTGTGTGCTCCTATGTATTGTATGTGTGACTTAAGAGTGGCGAGGAAAGAATGAAGAGCCGACCCTAGAGCAACCAAGGCGCCAACTATTTATAGGGCAAAGAGTAGTGGAGCGTTGAGACGCGCGCAACCACGTCCTCCATCGCGGAAGATCGTGGCAGTGTGGTATGCTTTTCCTTTGTTTATTATTTTTTCCTTAATCACGAGCTAATCCCACGATAGTTTGACTGGCCAACTCCACTACGTCTGTACTAATCGCGTGGGTTAAAGTCTTTTTTTATTCTAATTAATATGTGGGCCTTGCTATCACCCCACCCATATGCATGCATGCAGCATAGCCATATTTTAAGGGGATCAGCCTTAATCGACTATTAATTAATGAGTCATTAAGGTTTATATTGTGGGTGTACACGTTAATTAATTTTATGCATGAAACTCAATATCTAGCATTATACGTGATATGAGATGGATATTTGACAAAGTACACCGCATATATATTTCATTAGCGCGATATTTTTTATGCGTCGCATCAATATTTCACCTTGTCGATGGAATAACGCCAAACATTTACCGTATAGTCCAAATTTTTACGATATTAGCGCCACTCATGACCATTTTATGTTGGCATTGTCATCGTTGATAATGGCGTGCATGCGTGTGAGCCATGTGTCCCGCTAATTATAATTTAATTAGGATAAACACATTTTGCAGTTATTAGCTCTTTTTATTTATTTACTTTTTCCGCTAACTTCATGAGTCATTTTCTCTGACTATTTGGCACTTTGCCATTTTTATTTTATAATTTGACTTTATCATATTTTAATAATAGATTTACTTCGGCGAAATTCCATGTGAACAAGAGGCTTCAACATCTTGGAGATATTCAAAATGAGAGGAAATAAATGCTCATGTCGACCATGTTTATAGTACGTAGCCTTTTGAAGTGATGTTCACAAACTTTCTGTCATTTGTGGTGTTTATTAATGAAGTGATGTTCATTTCTGAAGCAAAAAATGGTGCTACAGTCTGGTTGCATGTATCATGAACCAAAGTTATATTATTTTCCAAATGATTTCTAGCTTGCAACGAATCTTCATATATGCATGTTGTAGACACCCATTGTTCATATCTGCATGTTGGATACGCTGTATGTTCATATCTGCTCATAGTTTGTGAACTAAAATCATATATACCTTTCGGAAGTGGGATCTTGCTTGTGCCCACCTATCCCACATAAGTTTTACTGGATTGTTGGCTATCGGCCACCAAAGCATGTTGGGATTAAGTGGGATGTGGTGGGACGCCCATTATTTTGTACCACTGATACGTCTCTGTCGTATCTATAATTTTTGATTGTTCCATGCCAATATTCTACAACTTCCATATATTTTTGGCAACTTTTATTACTATTTTTGGGACTAACATATTGATCCAGTGCCAGTTCCTATTGGTTGCATGTTTTTTGTTTCGTAGAAAATCCATATCAAACGGAGTCCAAACGGGATAAAAACTGACCGAGATTTTTTTTGAAATATATGTGATTTTTGGGAAGAAAAATCAACGTGAGACGATACCCGAAGGGGCCACGAGGCAGGGGCCACCCCGTAAGGTGGTCAGGTGCACCTTGAGCCCTCGTGGCCACCCTGTAAGGCGGTTGGTGCCCTTCTTTCGCCGCAAGAAAGCTAATATCCGGATAAAAATCGTGTCCAAATTTCAGCCCAATCGGAGTTACGAATCTCCGAGAATTTAAGAAACGGTGAAAGGCCAGATCTGGAAAGCAGAAACAGAGAGAGACAGAGAGACAGATCCAATCTCGGAGGGGCTCTCGCCCCTCCCATGCCATGGAGACCAAGGACCAGAGGGGAAACCCTTCTCCCATCTAGGGAGAAGGTCAAGGAAGAAGAAGAAGAAGGGGGGCTCTCTCTCCCCCCTCTCCCGGTGGCACCGGAACGCCGCCGGGGCCATCATCATCACCGCAATCTACACCAACAACTTCACTGCCATCATCACCAACTCTCCCCCCCTCTATGCAGCGGTGTAACCCCTCTTTTACCCACTGTAATCTCTACTTAAACATGGTGCTCCACTCTATATATTATTTCCCAATGATGTATGGCTATCCTATGATGTTTGAGTAGATCCGTTTTGTCCTATGGGTTAATTGATGATCGTGATTGGTTTGAGTTGCATGTTTTATTATTGGTGTTGTCCTATGGTGCTCTCCGTGTCGTGCAAGCGTGAGGGATCTCTGCTGTAGGGTTGCAATATATTCATGATTTGCTTATGGTGGGTGGCGTGAGTGATAGAAACACGGACCCGAGTAAGTAGGTTGTTTGCGTATGGAAATAAAGAGGAATTGATGCCTTATAATTCTATGGTTGAGTTTTACCTTAATGATCTTTAGTAGTTGCAGATGCTTGCTAGAGTTCCAATCATAAGTGCATATGATCCAAGAAGAGAAAGTATGTTAGCTTATGCCTCTCCCTCAAATAAAATTGCAATAATGATTACCGGTCTAGTTATCGATTGCCTAGGGACAAATAACTTTTTTTTGTGACAACAAGCTCTCTTCTAAAACTAACTTAGTTGTGTATTCATCTAAACAACCCCTACTTTTTATTTACGCGCTCTTTATTATCTTGCAAACCTATCTGACAACACCTACAAAGTACTTCTAGTTTCATACTTGTTCTAGGTAAAGCGAACGTTAAGCGTGTGTAGAGTTGTATCGGTGGTCGATAGAACTTGAGGGAATATTTGTTCTACCTTTAGCTCCTGTTGGGTTCGACACTCTTACTTATCGAAAGAGACTACAATTGACCCCCTATACTTGTGGGTTATCAAGACTTTTTTCTGGCGCCGTTGCCAGGGAGTTATAGCGTGGGGTGAATATTCTCGTGTGTGCTTGTTTGCTTTATCACTAAGTAATTTTTATTTGATGTTCTAAGTTGTTCTCTATCTTTAGTTATGGATATGGAACACGAAATACCAAAAAAAATTAGGTTTACTTGCTACTCATGAAGATGGGGAACCTCCTAAAATCCTCGATGCTCATTATGTGAAAGATATTATGTACTACTTTGATAATCCTGAGAATACCCCATTCAACTTTATAATGGGAGTAACGTTGGATCAACGTGAATACTTTAGGGATTATCGCTTGACTCAAAAAGGGAAACTATTATGGGATCAAATTTGTATGTTGCATTGGTATGGTCGGCAACTATGCTTGAGATATGTTTATACTTGTTTCTCCAGGATGAAGGATCCACACCTTCCCTTTTCATCTGAATTTAATGATGATGAAACCTTGGCTTCTTATGCTAATGGTATATGTGATTATTATAATGTGGAACAAATAGAAGAATTCGTTGCTTTTATGGGTGCTTATGAAATTGAATCTTTGTTTAAAGAGTTTGAAGATTTTGATGATTCAGTTTATAGACCTGAAAATTTAGCTATCCTTAAATATTGCTATGAGAATTATAAATACAATTATGATATTGATGAATTTATTGAGAAAGTCTCCGCTGTCCGAGAAGAGACTAATATTTTGCAGGAGTCTATGGAAGAAGAAATTGATGAAACTGTAAGCTCATTGGATGAAAAAGATGGTGGGGAGAACGAAGAACAAAAGGAGGAAGAGCGGATTAGCTACCCGTGCCCACCTTCTAATGATAGTAACTCTTCAACTCATACATTATTTAATTTCCCTTCGTGCTTACTGAAGGATGATTGCTATGATGATTGTTATGATCCCGTTGATTCTTTTGAAATACCCCTTTTTGATGATGCTTGCTGTGCTTGTGGCCAAGATGCCAATATGAATGATGTTTATAGAGATGAACTTGCTATAGTTCCTTATGTTAAACATGAAATTGTTGCTATTGCACCCACGCATGATAGTCCTATTATCTATTTGAATTCTCCCGACTACACTATATCGGAGAAGTTTGCCCTTATTAAGGATTATATTGATAGGTTGCATTTCACTACTACACATGATAATTTTGATGACTATAATATGCATGTGTCTGCTGCTCCTACTTGCAACTATTACGAGAGAGGAACTACATATCCGCCTCTCCATGTTTCCAATATGATAAAATTGCAAGAAACTGTTTATACTATGCATTGGCCTTTACTATGTGTGCATGAATTGTTCTTTTATGACATGCCGATGCATAGGAAGAGAGTTAGACTTCATTGTTGCATGATATATGTTACTTTGTGCTCACTACTAAATCACAAATCATTGTTAATTAAAATTGGCTTTGATATACCTTGGGATCCGGGTGGATTCATTACTTGAGCACTATATGCCTAGCTTAATGACTTTAAAGAAAGCGCTGCCAGGGAGACAAATCGGAATTTTTAGAGAGTAATTTATTTCTGTTGAGTGCTTTTATATATTTTAAAAATAAAAAAATAAAAAGGGGAACCCAAAACTTTTCAAAAAGGAAAGTGAAAGTGAGAGAGACAAGCATTGTTAAAGTGGGGGAGCTCCTTGAACTTTGTTCATGCTCACGGAAACTTTGTGAATCTTAATTACAGAAACTTTTCAACGAAAATAATTATCCCCTTGTACAATTCCATTGTATTATAAAAATAATGTGCCAAGATTTGCCTTTAGGATGTTTACATTGCTTGTTGGTTTGTGCGGTGCAAAATAGAAACTTCGGCTGTAGTGTGTGATTTTACATTTTTTACTGGAACGTCAAACGGTTCTGAAACTTTTTGCACTGTCTTTCTTTACAATTTTTATATTTTTCCTAAATTGTTCAGAATTTTTGGAGTAACATAAATATGGTGAATGTTCAGATTACTACAGACTGTCCTGTTTAAGACAGATTCTGTTTTTGATGCATAGTTTGCTTGTTTTGGTGAAACTATTAATTTATATCAGTGGATTAAGCCATGGAAAAGTTATATTAAAGTATATACAATCCAAAAAT
Organism: Triticum dicoccoides; assembly: GCF_002162155.2. Taxonomy (NCBI): domain Eukaryota; kingdom Viridiplantae; phylum Streptophyta; class Magnoliopsida; order Poales; family Poaceae; genus Triticum; species Triticum dicoccoides. The sequence continues at coordinate 147,541,607 of NC_041380.1, read as the reverse complement.
AAAATATGAATTGGTTTGGAACAGTACTTAGAGTAGTGATTTGCTTTATTATACTAACGGATCTTACCGAACTTTTTGTTAAGTTTTGTGTGATTAAAGTTTTCAAGTTTTGGGAAAGATCACGATGGATGAAGGAATAAGGTGTGGCAAGAGCCTAAGCTTGGGGATTCCCAAGGCACCCCAAGGTAATATTCAAGGACTCCCAAGCAACCAAGCTTGGGGATTCCCCGAAAGGCATCCCCTCTTTCTTCTAACGATCATCAGTAGTTTCACTTGGAGCTATATTTTATTCGTCACATGATACACGTAAATCTTGGAGCGTCTTTTGCATTTAGTTTTCACTTTTACTTTATGCACCATGCTGGTATGAGATAGTCCTTGGTTGATTTATAGAATGCTCATTGCACTTCACTTATATCTTTTGAGTATGGCTTTATGGAATGCTTCATGTGCTTCACTTATATCATTTAAAGTTTGGATTGCCTATTTCTCTTCACATAGAAAACCGCCATTTGTAGAATGCTCTTTTGCTTCACTTATATTTGTTAGAGCGTGGGTATATCTTTTGTAGAAAGAATTAAACTCTCTTACTTCATTTATATCTATTTAGAGAGATGACAGGAATTGGTCATTCACATGGTTAGTCATAAAATCCTACATAAAACTTGTAGATCACTGAATATGATATGCTTGATTCCTTGCAATAGTTTTGCGATATAAATATGGTGATATTAGAGTCATGCTAGTGGGTAGTTGTGGATTGTAGAAATACTTGTATTGAAGTTTGTGATTCCAGTAGCATGCACGTATGGTGAACCGTTATGTAACGAAGTTGGAGCATGATGTATTTATTGATTGTCTTCCTTATGAGTGGCGGTCGGGGACGAGCGATGGTCTTTTCCTACCAATCTATCCCCCTAGGAGCATGTGTGTAGTACTTTATTTCAATAGCTAATAGACTTTTGCAATAAGTATGTGAGTTCTTTATGACTAGTGTTGAGTCCATGGATTATACGCACTCTCACCCTTACATCATTGCTAGCCTCTTCGGTACCGTGCATTGCCCTTTCTCACCTCGAGAGTTGGTGCAAACTTCGCCGGTGCATCCAAACCCCGTGATACGATACACTCTATCACACATAAGCCTCCTTATGTCTTCCTCAAAAAAGCCACCATACCTACCTATTATGGCATTTCCATAGCCATTCCGAGATATATTGTCATGCAACTTCCGTAATCATCATATACGAGGCTTGAGCATTTATTGTCATATTGCTTTGCATGATCGTAAGATAGCTAGCATGATGTTTTCATGGCTTGTCCGTTTTTTGATGTCATTGCTACGCTAGATCATTGCACATCCCGGTACACCGCCGGAGGCATTCATATAGATTCATACTTCGTTCTAGACATCGAGTTGTAAGTAAATAAAAGTGTGATGATCATCATTATTATAACATTGTCCCATGTGAGGTTA
>NC_041380.1:147519969-147539716 GCF_002162155.2 Triticum dicoccoides | reverse complement strand
AAGCCTACAAAAAAAGGAAAAAAAGGAAAATAAACAAAAATAAACAAAAAAATGAGAGAAAAGAGAGAAGGGGCAATGTCACTATCATTTTACCACACTTGTTCTTCAGAGTAGCACCATGTTCTTCATATAGAGAGTCTCTTGAGTTATCACTTTCATATACTAGTGAGAATTTTCATTATAGAACTTGGCTTGTATATTCCAACGATGGGCTTCCTCAAATGCCCTAGGTCTTCATGAGCAAGCAAGTTGGATGCACACCCACTTAATTTCAGTTTGAGCTTTCATACACTTATAGCTGTTAGTGCATCCGTTGCATGGCAATCCTTACTCCTCACACTGACATCAATTGATGGGCATCTCCATAGCCCGTTGATTAGCTGCGTCGATGCGAGACTTTCTCCTTTTTGTCTTCTCCACACAACCTCCATCATCATATTCTATTCCACCTATAGTGCTATGTCCATGGCTCGCGCTCATGTATTGTGTGAAAATTGAAAAGGTTTGAGAATGTCAAAAGTATGAAACAATTGCTTGGCTTGTCATCGGGGTTATGCAGGATTTGAATATTTTGTGTGGTGAGGATGGAGCATAGCCAGACTATATGATTTTGTAGGGATAACTTTCTTTGGACATGTTATTTTGAAAAGACATGATTGCTTTATTAGTATGCTTGAAGTATTATTATTTTTAATGTCAAATGATAGACTATTGCTTTGAATCACTCGTGTCTTAATATTCATGCCATGATTAGATTACATGATCAAGATTATGCTAGGTAACATTCCACATCAAAAATTATCTTTTTTATCTAAACGAACAACTTCACTGCCATCATCACCAACTCTTCCCCCCTCTATGCAGCGGTGTAACCCCTCTTTTACCCACTGTAATCTCTACTTAAATATGGTGCTCAACGCTATATATTATTTTTCAATGATGTATTGCTATCCTATGATGTTTGAGTAGATCCGTTTTGTCCTATGGGTTAATTCATGATCGTGATTGGTTTGAGTTGCATGTTTTATTATTGGTGCTGTCCTATGGTGATCTTCGTGTCGCGCAAGCGTGAGGGATCCCCGCTGTAAGGTTTGCAATATGTTCATGATTTGCTTATGATGGGTGGTGTGAGTGATAGAAACACAGACCCGAGTAAGTAGGTTGTTTGCGTATGAGAATAAAGAGGACTTGATGCCTTATAATGCTATGGTTGGGTTTTACCTTAATGATCTTTAGTAGTTGCGGATGCTTGCTAGAGTTCTAATCATAAGTGCATATGATCCAAGAAGAGAAAGTATGTTAGCTTATGCCTCTCCCTCAATTAAAATTGCAATAATGATTACCGGTCTAGTTATCGATTGCCTAGGGACAAATAACTTTCTCGTGTGACAACAAGCTCTCTACTAAAACTAACTTAGGTGTGTTTTCATCTAAACAATCCCTACTCTTTATTTATGTGCTCTTTATTATCTTGCAAACCTATCCAACAACACCTACAAAGTACTTCTAGTTTCATACTTGTTCTAGGTAAAGCGAACGTTAAGCATGCGTAGAGTTGTATCGGTGGTCGATAGAACTTGAGGGAATATTTGTTCTACCTTTAGCTCCTCGTTGGGTTCGACACTCTTACTTATCGAAAGAGGCTACAATTGATCTTCTATACTTGTGGGTTATCAACCACCTGCGGCCTGATTAGTATCATGCCTATCGAGCTATCAGTGATGCTGGTTGATCCTCTTTAGCAAGCTAGCCCGGCCTTTATTGGGCGCATTTTCTCGGCAACATCTTCTCTTTCCTTTACCCATCAACTAGATATAAAGGAGTGCGACCGGGAATATGGTGTCTCGCTTTTGTATCTATCATGAACAATTGGATTGGTACATACTCCCTTCGTTTCATAATGTAGTGCGCTCATACTTTTTGAGATTCAACTTTGATCATAAATTTAACCAACATGAGCGACTATGGTGGAAGCATGACAAATACCTTTGAATTCGTATTTGGAAGAAGTTTTTAAAGATAAAAATTTTCAGTAAAATGATTTATATATTATTGGTTTAATTTATAATCAAAGTTGAATCTTGAAAAGCGTGGCGCAGTAAATTATGAAATGAAGAAAGTACCAAATATATCCAATGCGCCATTCCGTCTTGGTCCATGGAGACTGATAGCTCCATCTATAGACTATTTTCTGATGCCAACAAGACGCACTAGCTAGTAGAAGGTTGAAAGTTCATGTACTCCTTCTGTAAATTAATATAAGACGTTTAAGGTGTCTACTTTACAGAGGGAGTATTAAAGCTTATTCATCATGTATATAAAACATGTTTGTATCACTAAAAGAAGTGTCCACACATTTAGAATTCTTCATGTAATTTTAAAATGTGTTCATGCCTTTCTAATGAATTTTCATGTATTATAAAAAAACTGTTCGCACATTTAGAAAACATATTCACATATTTTCGTATAGAAAATGGAAAAAGAAGTATGCACATATTTTAAAAACCTTGATTTGAGGGAAAATAAGTGTTCACGTATGTTGTAGAAATATTCATGTAAGTTTTAAGAAGTGTTCACACAGTTAAAATAGTTCTTGAATTTTTAAAAAGTGTTTCAACATTTTCTTTAAATCTTGTATTTTTTTGTTACAATAGAAAAATTCGAAATTAATAAAAGCCAACAGAAAAGAAAGGGAAAATGCAAAAAAAAAATGATGGACGGATGGAAAACCCGTACGAGTTGCCTAGCGCGTGACAAGAGATTTCAAAGTGAGCTGTCCCTATGACTGCGAGCGTCACCCGCGTAAATTTTAAAAAAAAAAGCATCACCCGCGTAAATGCTACGCGTACGCAAAATCTATCTACACCCTTACTAATTCTGGCCGGACATCACTAATACAAGGAAAGCAAACCGACTCAAGCTAGCTTTCCTTATACTACTAAAAACTAACATAGACTTGCAGACTAATAAGTTTGGATTAAGCTAACATTCATCCCCTAATCCAAATATCCGATTCTTCACTTGATGAGACACGCAGACGATTCTCTACTCATCTTGTCACGCCCGTTGCCTCCGGTGACGCGACTTACCAGATCACAACTTTTCTCTCTTCATGCAACGATGGACCACTTCATCGTCACCACAACTTCGTTTGCATACCGACTCATAGATTTTAACCAACGATTATCCGGACTACCAGCCACACGGTCACATCTTAGCGTGCTACATGCAGACTAAACACACATAGCCTCATGCAGGAACTCAACTTAACTGGTGCACGTTCATTTTCACGTTGATCTTCATCTTCTCATCGGTTGAATGCACACGAGGAAACACATCTGTTCACCCGCCTCATCTTCACTTCGTCTCTTGCCGTTGGTGACTCAACTTATCAAACGACGCTTCCTGTCCGACGGCATCACAACTCGCCATATACGTGTAACTCAACTTCATCGTATATGAACTCACCGGAACTCCTTGATCACTAATGGAAGCGCAAGGCAGAATTTTCTTTTTCCATCCACTCTCACTCTAAACTCTCCTTCGCCGGTGACGCATCTCAACTGCAGCGGAAGATTCACACACCTAAGCTCTTGGACGCACCTTACAAGAACTCATGTGCACACCTTGATGACGACTCGCAACTTCGCCATCTTCACCTTGCACCCTCCAACGATGATCTCGATGATTTCCATGTGATGGAAATATGCCCTAGAGGCAATAATAAAGTTATTATTTATTTCCTTATTTCATGATAAATTTTTATTATTCATGCTAGAATTGTATTAACCGAAAACATAATACATGTGTGAATACATAGACAAACACAGTGTCACTAGTATGCCTCTACTTGACTAACTCGGTAATCAAAGATGGTTATGTTTCCTAACCATAGACATGAGTTGTCATTTGATAAACGGGATCACATCATTAGGATAATGATGTGATTGACTTGACCCATTCCGTTAGCTTAGCACTTGATCGTTTTAACTTACTACTAGTGCTTTCTTCATGACTTATACATGTTCCTATGACTATGAGATTATGCAACTCCCGATTACCGGAGGAACACTTTGTGTGCTACCAAACGTCACAACGTAACTGGGTGATTATAAAGGTGCTCTACAGGTGTCTCCGATGGTACTTGTTGAGTTGGCATAGATCGAGATTAGGATTTATCACTCCGATTGTCGGAGAGATATCTCTAAGCCCTCTCGGTAATGCACATCACTATAAGACTTGCAAGCAATGCAACTAATGAGTTAGTTGCGGGATAGTGCATTATAGAACGAGTAAAGAGACTTGCTGGTAATGAGATTGAACTAGGTATTGCGATACCGACGATCGAATCTCGGGCAAGTAACATACCGATGACAAAGGGAACAACGTATGTTGTTATGCGGTTTGACTGATAAAGATCTTCATAGAATATGTAGGAGCCAATATGAACATCCAGGTTCCGCTATTGGTTATTGACCGGAGACGTGTCTCGGTCATGTGTACATGGTTTTCGAACCCGTAGGGTCCGCACGCTTAACGTTCGGTGACGACCGGTATTATGAGTTTATGTGATTTGATGTACCGAAGGTAGTTCGGAGTCCCAGATGAGATCAGGGACATGACGAGGAGTCTTGAAATGGTCGAGACATAAAGATCGATATATTGGACGACTATATTCGGACATCGAAAGGCTCCGAGTGATTCGGGTATTTTTTGGAGTACCGGAGAGTTACGGAAATACGAGGAAAAAGTATTGGGCCTCACGGGCCAAGTGGTGGAAGAAAGGAGGCAGGGCGCGTGGCCCCCTAGCCCAACCCAAATTGGACTAGGGGGCCGGGCCCCCTTTCCTCCTTTCCTCCCTCTCCTTCCTTCTCCCCTTCCCCCTTCCTTTCCTCCTCCTAGTAGGAGTAGGAAGTCCTACTCCTACTAGGAGGAGGACTCCTCCTCCTGGCGCGCCCTACAGGGGTCGGCCGGCCTCCCCCCTTGCTCCTTTATATACGGGGGCAAGGGGCACCCTAGAACACACAAGTTGATCATTGATCCCTTAGCCGTGTGCGGTGCCCCCCTCCACCATAATCCACCTCGATCATATCGTAGTGGTGCTTAGACGAAGCCCTGCGTCGATAGCAATATCATCACCGTCATCACGCCGTTGTGCTGACAGAACTCTCCCGTGAAGCTCTGCTGGATCGGAGTTTGTGGGACGTCATCGAGCTGAACGTGTGCTGAACTCGGAGGTGCCGTGCGTTCGGTACTTGGATCGGTCGGATCGTGAAGACGTTCGACTACATCAACCGTGTTCTCATAACGCTTCCACTTACGGTATACGAGGGTACATGGACGATACTCTTCTCTCTCGTTGCTATGCATCACCATGATCTCGCGTGTGCGTAGGAAAATTTTGAAATTACTATGTTCCCAACACCATGCTATCGCAATTTCGGCACCTCTATGACCATCAACGATCATCAACGCCTTGCCGACGACAGCCCTGTCGTCCTCCTCCAGGTTATTCCGTCGAATGCCGATCACCCGTCGCCTCGCTTGCGACAGCGTCATCGCCGCCTCCTCATCGTCACTCCGCCGAACGACAATCAACCCGATCCTTCACGTCGTTGCACCCCCAACAACTAAATCGCCTGCTCTCCTTGTCGCTGCATCACCCAGCGATTATATCACCCGCTCTTTCTCGTCGCTGCACCGGCGACTGTATCGCCCGCCCCGAGGCGCTAGCAGGGTCGTCACCCCGGGGCAAGCACAGCTTCACTTGAAGCTTGCTCTAAATACCAATTGTTGAAAATTCACCCTCAGAATCGATCACATCAAACTGCACATACACACACGTACAAAAATCTAATAGCCAAGTGCCCTTGTCGTGCCCTTATTTTCTCTTTATTTCTTTTCTCTATTTTCTCTCGTGGTTACAATAAACTCACACGCCTGTGTATATATACTCAACCATGACCATCGTGAACCCAAGCCCTATACGGACAAGCTACCTACTCCAAATAGAACTCACGCTAACATAAGGAAACTCTAAACCGACTTGTCTATACTTTCCTATTTTACCAGTACTACTAATTATCCAGCAACCTTGATCATACTTATACTAATCCTAACCAAACACGCTAGCACCCACGGCTACACTAGCCTAGTTAACTAGCATATACTCCTAACAAACTCAAATTTGTTTGGATTAAGCTAAGAATACATACATTGTTTAATTAAATTTTTTAAAAACTGTACAGCAGAATAAAAAATTAATAACTTGGATATATCGTTTTCATTTTAAAATTTTAGGGTTGCATCTTATTTACAATTTTTAGGCGAAAAGACCACATCTGTTATAAAAGTTCACCGGAAGTACAAGGCATCTAAAAAAATTTACATCGAGACTCTAAGACCATCGAACACCCACTACTGCCGCAAGAATGAGTTGATGTCGCCGCTCTCTGTCGGAGCCGGTTTGACTTTGTCGATGTCAACGGGAAAATCTTTGTGCACGTGCCCATAAGGACCAGTGCGCCGGAGTTGTAGTTATCGCAGTTGAACCCTTGCATATATTTAAGCACCTGACATCAAATCTTGGCACATGACGAGAAACCCCAACCTCGCCGCTAAAAAAAGGGCAGAAAACTTTGTCGGAGCTTCATCGACTATGACTCTCATGTCTTGCGCGATGTGGTTCTATGCCGACACTTAGTCGACTAAACGATGTGGTTTTTCAGTAAGAGGGTGCAGCTCCCATTGCAACACATGGCCTATTTCATCGTGGCAATTGATGATGGTGTAGTTTTTAAGGACTAAAACGGATGCAAGGGTACTATTTCTCGTGATGCAATGCACGGGCATATTAAATTGTTTATCAAGTACTTCCTCCATAAATTAATATAGTACGTAGGTCTCTACTTTATAAAGGGAGTATTAAAGTTTATTCATCAAGTAATTAATAAAATTTTATAACTGAAAGAAGTGTACACACATTTAAAAATCTTCTTGTAATTTTAAAATGTATTCATGCCTTTGTAATAATTTTTCATTTATTATAAAAAGGTGTTTACAAATTTGAAAATATTCATATATTTTCATATAGAAAAGGGAAAAAGAAGTGTCCACATTTAAAAAACCTTGAGTTGATGGAAAATATGCGTGCATGAATATTATAGAAATATTCATGTAATTTTAAGAAGTTTTCACACAGTTAAAATCAGTCTTGAATTTTCTAGAAGTGTTTGAACATTTTAAAAAATCTGTATTCGCAAAAATAAAAATATATAAAACGGAACCAAAAAGAGAGAGAATGGCGTACGAGTTGCCTTGCGCGTGACGAAGAGATTTCAAAGTGAGCTGTCCCTGCGACTGCGAGCGTCACCCGCGTAAATTTAAAAAAAAAAGCGTCACCCGCGTAAACGCGACGCGTACCCAAAATCTGTCTGAATCCCCCCGCGCGCCGCCAGTGCCAGCCCATAAACAGCCTCGATCCTCAAAATTTTATAAACGAGTCGATTATCGAGATCTTGGATGTGGCGACGGACGCCGAGACAAGGGACGTGTTCCTCGTCACGGAGCTCGTCGCCGACGGCCGCACCCTCCGCGAGTCGCTCTGGAGGCCTGTATCCGAGGACGTGACGCGCGTGATGATGGAGCAGCTCCTGGACGCTGCAAAAAACATACATGGAGCCGGCGTCATCCACCGGGACTTCAAGCCGGAGAACGTCATGGTCGGCTTCTTCGGCGGGCTCAAGGTTGGTGACTTTGGGTCGGCGATGCGGGCGAAGCCGGCCGGAGTGCCCTATGAGGAGTGCTGTGTCGGCACCCTGATCTACACCTCACCGGAGCAGCTGGAAGGCAACCGGTACTACGGCCAGGCCGTGGACATGTGGGCGCTTGGGTGCATCATGGCGGAGATGTTGGCCGGCGCGACCCTCTTCGTGGCGGACACAGAGGAGGAGCTGCTCGCCGAGATTTACAAGTTGCGAGATCAGATCACTTCTACGGGGAAGCTCGACCTGGAGTTCTTCGAGGAGCTTTCGGAAGCCGGGCGTGAGGTCCTCACCGGCCTGCTTGCCTTCAACCCCGCCGAGAGGATCACGGCGGCGGAAGCGCTCGAGCACCGGTGGTTCAGCAAGCCCAAAGGAGCAGAGCACCCTGGCTTTGTGTCGCTGAAGAGTTAATTAGCTTGATGTAGCATCTGATAGATGCAGTGCCACTGGTTAATTATTTCATTGCAGTGCCACTGACTTAGCTTAACTGCTGTGTTACTGTGTAATCAGTTGCACGAATCTTAGTTATGTGTTCCTGTTCATGTAATTATTTGACTTGAGCAATCAATGATTCAGTTACTGTAGCATGGAAATTACTTGATGGACGAACAATGTCTATCCTGAATCCTGATGGCGTGCTAGAAATGGAATTGGCTAAAAGAGCTCCATTTTACGCATCGTGGTGATAGTGGTGCGTCTGAATAGTTGTGCATCTGAATCTGGTTGAGCTTTTCTATAACCTGTCTGAATATGATAAGCTTCTGAATCTGGTTGAAAAAAAAATGATCTTGATGTAACGGTGATTGCTGCTAACCTTCTGAATCTGGTTGAGCTTTCTATAACCAGTCTGAATCTGCTAAGCTTCTGAATCTGGTTGAGAAAATCGATGTTGATGCATAGACTAAATAGATGTGAAGTCCAAGGAAGAAAAACAAATGCTGAATGTCTCAGACCTAAGAAGGATATTCTACTAGTAGCAAGTTGGATTTCATCAGTTCAGAGCGACACACATGAAATCTGCACAGCAGTAAACAGGCAATCAAGTTTTTTTATAACCAACAAAGACTTAAATTCTTTGATGTGTGGTAACAGATTCCACTGAAAAAATATGGCTACCTCCTCTGTCTCAAAATCAGTATAAAAATCCGTATAATACAAGGAAAGGGAAAAATCTCTATAAAAATCCTTGCGTACCTAAGCTTTTTTTTTTTTTTGGCTCCGGTCTCATCATGGCTGAGCTTTACTTCCATTGCAATGCAAGTCACATCTTCTTGTGCAAGTCTATTTAAAGCTCGGCAATTCATCTCCATTTCAGGTCTCCTCCTCAACAGATCTGAGCTGAGAGATGGCTACTTGACTGCTGCGTTTGTACTGAACATGTAGTACATCATTATCATTTTTCACTTTAGCTATATGTCAGGCAACTGAATTTTCATTTTCGGTCAGTCGAATTTGATGCCGTTGATCCAATGTGCTTTATGATACGTGAGTAAGAAGTCTCCATGGATTTGACTGACGCTGTTCTTTATTCAGTTGATTTCCTGCCTTTGCTTGGTGAGTGCATGATGCAGCCGGGCGCAGATTCTCTGACTTGCCATGGCAAAGGCTGCCTCTACCTTACCCCTCACGATGCCCTCCGTTTCTGATCCCACGGCTGCTGAGCGAACTGCCTCTCTCTGTGCACATCAATCGGCCCAAATCGAAACGAAGCCAGCCCGTAAAGGCCCAGCTAGAGGACCTGGAGGAGGAAAAACCAGAGGATTTGGCGGGTGAGCAGCCGCCAGATGCAATTTTTGGCGCGGGAGTCCAGTGCGGGTTCTCATCTCAGTTAGCGTCTTAGCGATTGGGACGATCATCGGGGTGCCTGGACGCCTCGCTGGCTGGGCCGTCCTAGTTGAGCGTCGGAGCAGATCGAAGCTGCTCGACTTCCCTCTGCTTCAGGTTCGTGTCCTCCTTCGATTTCAAGAAACAGAGACTGCCTAGTTTTTAGGTTTGTGTCCGAGTCGCCTAGAGCAGGAACGCAAACTGCCTGTAATTGCTATTTGTTTGAAATATTCGCTCTTTCACTGCCTAGTATGATTGATTTATTTGTTCGGTTATCCTAAAGAAATCTACACACTTTTACTTGTAATTGTCTGAAATATTCAGTCTGTTTGTTCATAATATGTGCAGTATACGTCGACTTCTTACCTTCCAGTTAAGATTCAATGGCACAATCCAACAAGAAGTAAGTTAGACTTTCCATTCGAAAAAAAAATGTATTTGCTTGCAACCAGATCTGTAGCAACAAAGATTGATTAACTTTTGTGTAGGGAGAATGAGAGTCCTATCTGGTTACCTCAAGTTGGTCTGAAATTCAGAAACTTAGATGATGCTTGGTTGTTCTGGATAAACTATGGAGGCCGTGCAGGTTTTGAGGTCAGAAAAAGGTATATAAATAAGATTAAAGTTGACGGGAAGGCAACATCATGTAGATATGTGTGTGCCAAAGAGGGTCTTCGAGCACACGACAAGAGGGATCATATCACAAAGAATCCCCGAGCTCAAACAAGAACAAATTGTGAAGTTCGGATGACACTTTCATTGGATCGAGTGGCAGGGAATTGTGAAGTGGTTGATGTAATGCTTGTCCACAATAATGGTCTTTACTTGCCACAAACATTCCATTTGATGTTATCACAAAGAAAGATTTCAGAAGTTCAAGCTTTTGAAATTGAGACAGCCGATGATTCTGAAATTAGGCCAAAAGCTTCACATGAGCTAGCTAGTCGCCGAGTTGGAGGACCAATGAATCTCACCTACACTCCTCGTGATCTAAAGAATCACTTACAGGGCAGGCGCCAAAGAGAGTTGGCATATGGACAAGCAGGAAGCATGTTGAAGTATTTTCAAGGCAAGATCGTCGAGAATCCTTCTTACCAATATGCTTTGCAATTGGATTGTGAGGAGATTATAAGCAATATATTTTGGGTTGATGCTAAGATGGTCATTGATTATGCACACTTTGACAACGTTGTCACATTCGATACTATACTGCAATATAAGCAATATATGTTGGAAATGTTTGTTTAATTATGATTGTACTGTACTATAGTGCCAAAACTGAATTCTGTCTATACGTGTGCCTTTACTTAACTGAATCTTTTCTGTATTTGTTCCTATATTGAACCATAGTTCATTTCTGAACCTGAATCACTGCATTCTCCTCTCTCTGGCGAGCTGGGCTTGTTTCCCCCCGAACTGGGCCTTAGTTGGGCCAAGGAATCACATGGTTTGGCAAGCTGTGCTTAGAGAGAGGCAGCTCGCTCAACAACCATTGAATCAGAAAGGGAGGGCATCCATGAGGGGAAAGGTAGAGGCATCCTTTGCCATGGCAAGACAGAGAATCTTCGCCCGATGCAGCCACATGCATGCATGTCTTTTTTTTCGCGTTCAAACTTGGGAGCTTTATTCAACTCAGGAACTCCTGGCATCATCAACCAACAGGCTAGTGAGCAGGAAGGAAGGTCTAGTGTCAGTCCAACTCTCGATTGCCATTAGTGAGCATGCATGCTTAGCACAAAGATGGGTCGGTAGATTGGCTGACTTGTTTATATGTTGAATACAAAAAAAAGTAAAATTGGCAGCTAGCTCCCCAATTTCTGCAAATAAAAATGCCACAACAGAGCGACTATTATGACGAGATTTTCAGAGGTTCACTACCTCCAGGCAGTCTGTCTCCATAATCACATGTGAGAACCCGCGCAGTCTTGCAAAAATAATTCCATCTCTTAGTACCATCGTCTCACCAATGAACGGATCCGTAACCCCATGATGAGGTTTACTCCAAGCGCCCAGCAAACGAGTGTCAGAACGAACGACTCCTCCTGCACCATACTGAGCCAAGACCAAACTCATCGCTGCATTTGTATTGATCTTTACCACCCCCGGTTCCGGCGGCACCCATCCGTAACCCGGTAATATAGCAGCAACAGAACTCGGTATTTCTATGACGGACAGGTATTCCTTGATCCGCCGAACAGTCGTCAACCGGGCCAGTTTCTCTCCATCGTGCGTAATTCTATTTCTAGATTGCCAGATCGCCCACATAACGGAAATCATCTGTGCCCTCTGAGTGTTCGTAAACTGTGGGTCAGACAAAATGTCACGAGCCCACGTGTCCGGGTGTAGCCGTGGCCGACGCACACCCAACCAAGCATATGCTTCTTCCCCGAACATCTTCGCATGAGTGCAATGCACTAAAGCGTGCATCAAATCCTCATCCATTGCCAAACACACTTTGCATCTACCAAGTGGTTGTATATGTCTATGCCGAGGAGTGCATTCATCTGGCAAAATCTTTCTCACAACTCGTCATCAGAATACGCGCACTTTTGGCAACACCTTAAGCCTCCATAGTCGCTTCCACATCTATCCATCAGTTTGTGAGGTGCTTGTAGCCGCCCCTTCCTCTAGAGTTGCATGCTCTTTGCGAGTCACGAGAGCACGATACGCAGATTTGATAGAATAGTTGCCATTAACTTCATGGGCCTAAGCAAGAAAATCCTCCCCGCCGCCATTACGAAATGATATGTTTTAATTTTGTCACTACATGGATGAGCAATACTACATCTACGAAGGAGCTGTTACGTAACCTACGTATGAGATGATTTGGCAGACTTTAATTTGGCATTAGAGAGGGCTGGGGCCCACCTAGCCACAGTATGTAGGTCTAGCATTTTCGCACATGGATCGATCAAATGCATGCCAATTTTCGTGCATGCCAATTTTAGTACGCGTGCATGTTTTTTTCCTTGTGCTTGCTTCTGTTTTTTGCACGTGTTTGCTTTCCTTTTTTTCCTTTTTTAGTTGAGTTTCCTTTTTTCTTTATGTGTATTTTTGGATGTTGAGTGTGTGTAAATGTATGCATGCAAGTACTACATGTATATATTATGTTAGAGTACGGAAATTTCACTATTATATGTTTCCTCTTGCATATTATAAGAAGTGCAATTTTTGTACTAATTGTGTGGAATTGTTTTTTTAAGTTTTTATTTCACCGTTTTTCTTATTTAAGGGTAATACCAGTGACACCAATTCATTTCTTCTTTTAAACCTATTTTTATACAAGTTCTACTAGCTATTATATGTCTGTTCTTGCAGGTATAAAAAAGTGCACGCGTGCAATTTATGTGTAAATTAAGTGCAAATTTTATCATCATTTCTTTTTTCTTTTTTTCTTATTAACAGGGGTACCAATGTCACTACTTCATTCTTTCTTAGAAAATGTTTATTTTTTATTTTTATGTGTGTAAATATGTATACACGCAAATACTATACAACATGTGTGTAAATTATAGTAGTGTGTGCAATATTATATGTTCATTTTTTTTCATATTACTAAAAGTGTAAACTTGTGTGCATTTTTTTCTTTCTTCTTAAAAGGGTCCATTATTCCCTAGAAAACTTCATTTTATGATTTTTTGTAGTTTTTTAAAGGGTTTCATTCTTTCTTCTTAAAAGGGTTCATTATTCCCTAGAAAACTTCATCAATTTGATTTTGTTTTATTTTTTATTTTATTTTATTTTCTTTCTTTAAGGGCAATGCCAATATCATTCCACTATTATATGCTTATTCTTGCATATGTGCCCTTTTTATGTATAAACTGTGTGCAAATTTGTCATTTTTTTATTTTCTTCTTCTTAAAGAGGAATACTAATGCTAGTAATTCATTATTTCTTAAACAATCTTTTTTTATTTTTGCGTGTTTAAGTATACATGCAAGTACTATACAATATGTGTGAAAAGTATACTAGGTTGTGAAAATTGCATTATTATATGTTTATTCTTTGCGTATTACCAAAAGTGTAATTCGAATGTAATGTTGTGTGCAAGTTTTTTTGTTTCTTTATTCTTAAAGGGCAATTCCAATGCTAATAACATATTCTTACTTAGAAAACTTTGTTATTTTAATTTTGTTAATTTTCATATGATATGTAATTATTGAAACTCATAAAGACGTGTGTGTATGCACATTTTTAACTAAGTACAATCAAAGTCACTCACATACACAAGCATGCACTCACCCCTTTGAACACACACACACACACACCCTACTCCTATGAGCACCTCCGAGAGACAGGGCCGGCATAACATCTTGAGATTTACGAAGTCTTCACATGCCCCTCGCAGTGGACGGGGATTGTCTACTCCAACACACCATCCCCTGGCCCCGCCGCCTGCTGCTCCCCCACGCGGGAAACAGTGGGTGGTTATGCCCACCCTGCTGGCCCGGACATGCACGCTGGAGTCAGAGGCGCGCGCCGCTCGCCGCGAGAGGCAACGGGCAAGTGAGAGGGACGCGATGGAGAGCTCCGTCTGCCGCCGCCGGTACTCGCGGAACCCGACGAGGACCAGCGGCTCCTCACGTGGGTCTACCACCGGTCGCTTACGACGGCGGAGACAAACGCTCGACGGCTTCGTCGAAAGAATGCGAAGGCTCTCCGGCTAGCTATTGAGCACTCCGAGCGCGAGGCCAGGGAGAAGGCGGCGGGCGCGGCTCGGCGGGCGAAGCTCAAGCGCCCGCAGGACCGGGCCGTCCGGCGCCTCAAGGTCCTCATCATCGTCTCCTCCTCCTCCTCCGACGGCTCCTCGTCCGACGACTCGGACGATCTTCCACCAGCCGCCAACGGCTACTGTTGTGCCGGCAACCGAAAGGGGAAGGGGTTGGCCTGGAAGTGGTGAAGATCCGCCTTTCTTCAATTTAATTTCAAGTTTTAGATGTAGTTTCAAGTTGTCCATCGTTTATGTGAACTTCGGTGGTCGTTTGAACATACGATCATGATCTTTTGGTGAAAGCAATGTGCTTGCCTATGTCAGTATGCTGATCTACGTAGTTTGATCGGCGTTGCATGGTTTAGTATGGATATAGGGGATCGGATATGAGATACATGGATGTGGACGATGCTATTTGAGGAGTGCTCAGTTACTACCCGTGGATGCATCTCGGTGCGTCCGCAGGCGTTTGAGAGGTCATATTTGTCCTCAGTGACTGTGGATGCTCTTAGTGATTACTCATATCTACACAATTTGTTATTTGCCGTGTGATTAAGTGCCTCTTATTCTTCACCAAAGGGTCACAATTTCAGTGCTTTAAGTTACTAGCGAGCAAAGGCGCAGCGGCGCGCCCGTGCAAGTGCTCCTAATTTGTACAATTTGTTGTAGCTGCTTAAAAACTATAAGAACAACGGAGTACACATGCCGGATGAGTAGACAACTATTGGGGAACGCAGTAATTTTAAAAAATTTCCTACGCACACGCAAGATCATGGTGATACATAGCAACGAAAGGGGAGAGTATCGTCTACGTACCTTCGTAGACCGTAAGCGGAAGCATTATGACAACGCGGTTGATGTAGTCGTACGTATTCACGATCGACCGATCTAGCACCAAAGGTACGACACCTCCGCGATCTGCACACGTTCGGCTCGGTGACGTCCCGCGAACTCACGATCCAGTAGAGCTTCGAGGGAGAGTTTCGTCAGCACGACGGAGTGATGATGGTGATGATGATGCTACCAGAACAGGGCTTCGCCTAAGCACTGCTACGATATAGCCGAGGTGGATTATGGTGGAGGGGGCCACCGCACACGGCTAAAAGATCAATGATCAACTTGTGTGTCCATGGGGTGCCCCCCTCCCCCGTATATAAAGGAGTGGAGGAGGGGGAGGGGCGGCCTCTCTAGGCGCGCCCAAGGGAGTCCTACTCCCACCGGGAGTAGGATTCCCCCTTCCCTTGTTTGGTTTTAGGAGAGAAGGAAGGAGGAGGAAGAAGGAAGGAAAGGGGGCCCGGCCCCCTCCCAATTCGGATTGGACTTGGGGGCGTGCCCCCTCCTTTGCTTCTTCTCCCTCTCTTCCACTAAGGCCCAATAAGGCCCATACACCTCCCAGGGGGTTTCGGTAACCTCCCGGTGCTCCGGTATACTCTCGATTTCACCTGGAACCATTCCGATGTCCAAACATAGGCTTCCAATATATCGATCTTTATGTCTCAACCATTTCGAGACTCCTCGTCATGTCAGTGATCAAATCCGGGACTCCGAACTACCTTCGGTACATCAAAACACATAAACTCGTAATACCGATCGTCACCGAACGTTAAGCGTGCAGACCCTACGGGTTCGAGAACTACGTAGACATGACCGAGACATGTCTCCGGTCAATAACCAATAGCGGAACCTGGATGCTCATATTGGTTTCTACATATTCTACGAAGATCTTTATCAGTCAAACCGCATAACAACATCCGTTGTTCCCTTTGTCATCGGTATGTTACTTGCCCGAGATTCGATCGTCGGTATCTCAATACCTAATTCAATATCGTTACCGGCAAGTCTCTTTACTCGTTCCATAATGCATCATCCCGCAACTAACTCATTAGTCACAATGCTTGCAAGGCTTATAGTGATGTGCATTACCGAGAGGGCCCAGAGATACCTCTCCGATACTCGGAGTGACAAATCCTAATCTTGATCTATGCCAACTCAGCAAACACCATTGGAGACACATGTAGAGCACCTTTATAATCACCCAGTTACGTTGTGACGTTTGGTAGCACATAAAGTGTTCCTCCGGTATTCGGGAGTTGCATGATCTCATAGTCATAGGAATATGTATAAGTTATGGAGAAAGCAATAGCAACAAACTAAACGATCATCGTGCTAAGCTAACGAATGGGTCAAGTCAATCACATCATTCTCTAATGATGTGATCCTGTTAATCAAATGACAACTCATGTCTATGGTTCGGAAATAGAACCATCATTGATTCAACGAGCTAGTCAAGTAGAGGCAAACTAGTGACACTCTATTTGTCTATGTATTCACACATGTACTAAGTTTCCGGTTAATACAATTCTAGCATGAATAATAAACATTTATCATGATATAAGGAAATGAATAATAACTTTATTATTGCCTCTAGGGCATATTTCCTTCAGTCTCCCACTTGCACTAGAGTCAATAATCTAGTTCACATCGTCATGTGATTTAACACCAATAGTTCACATCTTTATGTGATTAGTTCACATCTCCATGTGACTAATACCCAAAGGGTTTACTAGAGTCAATAATCTAGTTCACATCGCTATGTGATTAACACCCAAAGAGTGATCATGTTTTGCTTGTGAGAGAAGTTTAGTCTACGGGTTTGCAACATTCAGATCCGTATATATTTTACAAATTTCTTTGTCTACAATACTCTGCACGGAGCTACTCTAGCTAATTGCTCCCACTTTCAATATGTATCTAGATCGAGACTTAGAGTCATCTAGATCGATGTAAAAAGCTTGCATCGACGTAACTCTTTACGACGAACTCTTTTATCACCTCCATAACCGAGAAATATTTCCTTAGTCCTCTAAGGATAATTTTGACCGTTGTCCAGTGATCTACTCCTAGATCACTATTGTACTGCCTTGCCAGAATCATGCTAAGGTATACAATAGGGCTGGTACAGAACATAACATACTTTATAGAACCTATGACTGAGGCATAGGGAATGACTTTTCATTCTCTTTCTATTTTCTGCTATGGTCGTGTTTTGTGTCTTACTCAACTTTACACCTTGCAACACAGGCAAGAACTCCTTCTTTGACTGTTCCATTTTGAACTAATTCAAAATCTTGTCAAGGCATGTACTCATTGAAAAATCTTAACAAGCGTCTTGATCTATCTCTATAGATCTTGATGCTCAATGTGTAAGCAGCTTCACCAAAGTCTTTCTTTGAAAAATTCTTATTCAAGTACCCTTTTATGCTATCCAGAAATTCAGTATCATTTCCGATCAACAATATGTCATCCACATATAATATCAGAAATGCTATAGAGCTCCCACTCACTTTCTTGTAAATACAGGCTTCACCGCAAGTCTGTATAAAACCATATGCTTTGATCACTTTATCAAAGCATATATTCCAACTCCGAGATGCTTGCACTAGTCCATAGATGGATTGCTGGATCTTGCTCACTTTGTTAGCACCTTTAGGATTGACAAAACCTTTTGGTTGCATCATATACAACTCTTCTTTAAGAAATCCATTAAGGAATGCAGTTTTGACATCCATCTGCAGGATTTCATAAAATGCGGCAACTGCTAACATGATTCGGACAGACTTTTAAGCATCGATATGAGTGAGAAAATCTCATCGTAGTCAACACCTTGATCTTGTCGAAAATGTTTTGCGACAATTCGAGCTTTGTAGATAGTAACACTACTATCATCGTCCATCTTCCTCCTGAATATCCATTTATTCTCAATGACTCACCGATCATCGGGCAAGTCAATCAAAGTCCATACTTTGTTCTCATACATGGATCCCATCTCAGATTTCATGGCCTCAAGCCATTTTGCGGAATCTGGGCTCATCATCGCTTCCTCATAGTTCATAGGTTCGTCATGGTCAAGTGACATGACTTCCAGAACAGGATTACCGTACCACTCTGGTGCGGATCTTACTCTGGTTGACCTACGAGGTTCGGTAGTAACTTGATCAGAAGTTTCATGATCATCATCATTAGCTTCCTTACTTACTGGTGTAGGAATCACTGGAACTGATTTCAGTGATGAACTACTTTCCAATAAGGGAGAAGGTACAATTACCTCGTCAAGTTCTACTTTCCTCCCACTCACTTCTTTCGAGAGAAACTACTTCTCTAGAAAGGATCCATTCTTAGCAACGAATAACACTACTAGGGAAAACCTTATACACAGAATCTTAGCAGCAGCGCGGCATAAAAACAGGCGCTGCTGCTAAGTAGTAGCAGGGCGGCTATGGAAAGCTCGCTACTGGTGCAAACTTAGCAGTAGCGCGTGACGCTTAAACCACGCTGCTACAAAAATCCACCGATAGTACACAACGACATAAGTTTACCAGTAGCGCGGCGCCAGGGAGCGCGCCGCTCCTAATGCCATAGTAGCAGCACGCTTTTTTGTCACCTCGCTGCTGCTAATTTTGAAATTGTGCACAGGGTTGGCCCGTTTAGCAGTAGCGCGTGACAGGAAAGCGCGCTGTTGCTACGCTCTTAGCAGCAGCGCGCTTTCTCTCCCGCGCTACTGCTAAGATGCAACACCCACCACCTTTTCCACCTCCCCTCCCCATCTCCTCTCCTTCCTTTCCCCTACCTCCCACATCCTCCCTCTCTCACTCTTCTTCTTCCTCAATACTTCTCCCCCCATTACTCTCCCTCTTCTACCTACCTTTCTCTCTCTTCATTACTCCTAGCTATAACTACACTACCTCCATTAATTCATCTCCTTTCTCTTTTTCCTCCCCCTCTCCACTAGTTGAAGTTGTCTCCTCCCAAATTAGCTAGCTAGGTAGATGTAGCATTTAGTTAAGTGACCTATTTGCCCCCTAACTAGATCTTTCTTTGTCAAGAAGAGCTTTGTTCACTTTTGACCTCCCTACATCATCATCTCCACCGCGTGCTCGATCTCGAGATAGAGGTGTGATTAATATTTCATGCTTTTGCAAAATGGAAATATATGTTCCTATTTTGTATACACACTTAATTAGCCATTATTATGCATGGTCCAATGATGTAATATATATATATATATATGTTCCTATTTTGTATACACACTTAGCCATTATTATGCAAGGGTCCAATGATGTAATATATATGTTCCTATTATGCTGAGGAAAATAAAAAAGGGAAACTGGTTATAGCAGTAGCGCTTTAGTGAAAAGAGCTACAACTAGTCAAGGTAGCAGTAGCGGTTTCTGCAGAAAATCGCTATAGCTACTCGTAATAGTAGTAGCGCGTTTCGTGTAAACGCGCTACTGCTACGTCCACTTAACCCAAAATTCTCCCTCTCACTGCTTCATCCCGCCTCTTTTCCCCCAAATCCCCACTCTCTCTTCCCCGGCCCCGTCGCACCGCCGCGCCCGCCCCCGACCTCGGCGCGCTCGCCCCCGACCCCGCCGCCCCCGACCCCGCCACG
>NC_041380.1:147443765-147519228 GCF_002162155.2 Triticum dicoccoides | reverse complement strand
CCCCGGCGCCGGCGCTCGCCCCCGACCCGTCGGCCCTCGCCTCCCTCCCCTACTTCCTCCCCTCCCAACCTCGGCGTCGTCGGGCCTGCCTCCTCGCCCTGCACCCTCTGTAAACCACCCCCTCTCTCTCTCTGCTAGCTAGTGTTAATTTACTTAGGTTTTAGTTATGTTAATTAGGTTATCTATTTAGTTATGAATTTAGATAGGTTTCAAAATTTGCTGAATTATATGCAAATTTGAACTGGACATGTGATATGTGGATATGTCATGTTTTGGACATGTCATGTTTTGGTAAATGATCCGAGTTGCCTATGTTACGCCGGAATGTTGATTCATTTCTGTTCCGGTGAATTTCAGGCGCTCGATATGTCCATTTTTTAGCAAAGGTCATGCCGAAATTTCCCGTGAATAAAGGCATGATTTGTGCTACGTAGTTGGCATATCGAATGCTGGCACATAGATTTCTTTTTTATCTCATTTCTCATTTATTCATACTTTTAGAAATAAATGAGGACACTTAATCATAGGAAACATGTCGAACAACGAAGATGGAACTAATATGTCGTGTAACAGGTACCTAGTTTCTTGATGGCGAGATGGAACTGCTATGTCATGTACAAAGGGAAGGTACCGGGGGTGTACAACGAGTGGCATGAGTGTCAGGCACAAGTGAATGGGTTCTCGGACGCCAGCCATAAAGGCTTCAAAAGCAGACAAGAAGGAGAAGCTAGTTACTTGAGGTTCACGCTAGGGTGAGAGAGGACTGGTAACCGCCATCTCATGTACTGCATAGTTCCGCTCTCACTCATAGTGATAGCTCTTCTCGCGTATACCTTTGTTTAGATGGATGACGTTGTAGTTGCAAGTATTCGAGACTTGCATGTATCGCTATTTTCGAGATGATCACAAGATACCACTTTGTGTTGGATGATGATTATGATGAGACTATTTGTATGTATATGCTATGATTACATTTGTGGTCTCGCAGGCATTTGTATGTGTATCATGATGACATTTGTATGTGCTAAAGATTCTTCTATAAAGCATGTTCAAATACAAAACAAATATGCCGAAAAAACAAAAAACAACTAAAATTAGCAGTAGCGAGTGGAGAAAAGTTAGCAGCAGCGCGGTTGTAGCAGTAGCGCGCACATGGGAAGCGCACTATAGCTATTAGCAGCAGCGAGGTTCCTTTAAGCGCGCTGCTGCAACACTTGTGTAGCAGTAGCGCGGGTGGACCAGCGCTACTGCTATACGTTAGCTGTAGCGCCTTATTAGTAGCGCCGGCCCCCACTCTACTAAAAGGCCGAAAACCCGCGCTGCTGCTAGGCTTTTCCCTAGTAGTGTATCTTGCCTTCGGATCTATGATAGAAGGTGTACCCAACAGTCTCCTTTGGGCATCCTATGAAGACACATTTCTCCGATTTGGGTTCGAGCTTATCAAGTTGAAGCTTTTTCACATAAGCATCGCAACCCCAAACTTTAAGAAACAACAACTTGGGTTTCTTGCCAAACCATAGTTCATAAGGTGTCGACTCAACGGATTTAGATAGTGCCCTGTTTAATGTGAATGCAGCCGCCACTAAAGCATAACCCTGAAACGATAGTGATAAATTAGTGAGAGGCATCATAGATCGCACCATATCTAATAAAGTGCGGTTACGACGTTCGGACACACCATTATGTTGTGGTGTTCCAGGTGGCGTGAGTTGCGAAACTATTCCGCATTGTTTTAAATGAAGTCCAAACTCATAACTCAAATATTCACCTCCACGATCAGATCGTAGAAACTTGATTTTCTTGTTACGATGATTTTCCACTTCACTCTGAAATTCTTTGAAGTTTTCAAATGTTTCAGACTTATGTTTCATTAAGTAGATATACCCATATCTGCTCAAATCATCTGTGAAGGTGAGAAAATAACGATATCCGCCGCGAGCTTCAATGTTCATTGGACCACATGCATCAGTATGTATGATTTACAATAACTCTGTTGCTCACTCCATTGTTCCAGAGAACGGAGTTTTAGTCATCTTGCCCATGAGGCATGGTTCGCAAGTACCAAGTGATTCATAATCAAGTGATTCCAGAAGTCCATCAGAATGTAGTTTCTTCATGCGCTTTACACCAATATGACCTAAACGGCAGTGCCACAAATAAGTTGCACTGTCATTATCAACTCTGCATCTTTTGGCTTCAATACTATGAACATGTGTATCACTACGATCGAGATTCAATAAACCATTCACTTTGGGTGTATGACCACAGAAGGTTTTATTCATGTAAACAAAATAAAATTATTCTTTGACTTAAATGAATAACTGTATTGCAATAAACATGATCCAATCATATTATGCTCAACGCAAACACCAAATAACATTTATTTTAGTTCTACACTAATCCTGAAGGTAAAGGGAGTGTGCGATGGTGATCTTATCAACCTTGGAATCATTACCAACACACATCGTCACCTCGTCCTCAACTAGTCTTTGTTTATTTTGCAACTCCCGTTTCGAGTTACTACTCTTAGCAACTGAACAAGTATCAAATACCGAGGGGTTTGCTATAAACACTAGTAAATTACACATCAATAACATGTATATCAAATATACCTTTGTTCACTTTGCCATCCTTCTTATCCACCAAGTATCTAGGGCAGTTCCACTTCCAGTGACCATTTCCTTTGCAGTAGAAGCACTCAGTTTCAGGCTTGGGTCTAGCTTTGGGCTTCTTCATGGGAGTGGCAACTTGCTTGCCATTCTTCTTGAAGTTCCCTTTCTTTCCCTTGCCCTTTTACTTGAAACTAGTGGTCTTGTCAACCATCAACACTTGATTCTTTTTCCTGATTTCTACCTTTGCCGATTTCAGCATCGCGAAGAGCTTTGGGAATCATTTCCGTTATCCCTTGCATATTATAGTTCATCACGAAGTTTTAGTAACTTGGTGATAGTGACTAGAGAACTCTCTCAATCACTATCTTATCTGGAAGATTAACTCCCACTTGATTCAAGCAATTGTAGTACTCAAACAATCTGAGCACATGCTCATTGGTTGAGCTATTCTCCTCCATCTTGTAGGCAATGTACTATCAGAGGTCTCATACCTCTTGACACGGGCATGAGTCTAAAATACTAGTTTCAACTCTTGGAACATCTTATATATTCCGTGGCATTCAAAACATTTTTGAAGTCCCGGGTTCTGAGCCGTAAAGCATGGTGCACTAAACTATCAAGTAGTCATCATACCGAGCTTTGCCAAATGTTCATAACGTCTGTATCTGCTCCTGCAACAGTTCTGTCCTCTAGTGGTGCATCAAGGACATAATACTTATGTGCAACATTGAGGATAATCCTCAGATCACGGAGCTAGTCCGCATCATTGCTACTAACATCTTTCAACTTATTTTTCTCTAGAACATATAAAAAATAAACGGGGAGCTATATTGCGAGCTATTGATCTACAACATAGTTATGCAAATTCTATCAGGACTAAGTTCATGATAAATTAAAGTTCAATTAATCATATTGCTTAAGAACTCCCACTTGGATAGACATACCTCTAATCATCTAAGTGATCACACGATCCATATCAACTAAACCATGTCCGATCATCATGTGAGATGGAGTAGTTTTCAATGGTGAACATCACTATGTTGATCATATCTACTATATGATTCACGCTCGACCTTTCGGTCTCAGTGTTCCAAGGCCATATCTGCATATGCTAGGCTCTTCAAGTTTAACCTGAGTATTCTACATGTGCAAAATTGGCTTGCACCCGTTGTATGTGAACGTAGAGCTCATCACACCCGATCATCACGTGGTGTCTCGGCATGACGAACTGTAGCAACGGTGCATACTTAGGGAGAACACTTATACCTTGAAATTTAGTGAGAGATCATCTTATAATGCTACCGCCGAACTAAGCAAAATAAGATGCATAAAGGATAAACATCACATGCAATCAATATAAGTGATATGACATGGCCATCATCATCTTATACCTTTGATCTCCATCTCCAAAGCACCATCATGATCACCATCATCACCGGCTTGACACCTTGATCTCCATCGAAGCATCGTTGTTGTCTTGCCAACTATTGCTTCTATGACTATCGCTACCGCTTAGTGATAAAGTAAAGCAATTACATGGCGATTGCATTTCATACAATAAAGCAACAACCATATGGCTCCTGCCAGTTGCCGATAACGTGTTACAAAACATGATCATCTCATACAATAAAATTTAGCATCATGTCTTGACCATATCACATCACAACATGCCCTACAAGAACAAGTTAGACGTCCTCTACTTTGTTGTTGCAAGTTTTACGTGGCTGCTACAGGCTGAGCAAGAACCGTTCTCACCTACGCATCAAAAACCACAACGTGGTATAGTGATTGCTTTTTGATCTTCAGAAAGAACCCTGTTCATTGAATCCGATTCAACTAAAGTTGGAGAAACTGACATCCACCAGCCAGCTGTGTGCGAAGCACGTCAGTAGAACCAGTCTCGTATAAGCGTACGCGTAATGTCGGTCTGGGCCGCTTCATCCAACAATGTCACGGAATCAAGAATCAACTACTGACGGCAAGCAATATGTATATACCCACGCCCACAACTCCTTTGTGTTCCACTCATACATATAACATCTACACATAAACCTGGCTCAGATGCCACTGTTGGGGAACGCAGTAATTTCAAAAAAATTCCTACACACACGCAAGATCATGGTGATGCATAGCAACGAGAGGGGAGAGTATCGTATACGTACCCTCATAGACCATAAGCGGAAGCATTATGACAACGCAGTTGATGTAGTCGTACGTCTTCACGATCGACCGATCTAGCACCGAAGGTACGACACCTCCGCGATCTGCACATGTTCGGCTCGGTGACGTCCCGCAAACACACGATCTAGTAGAGCTTTGAGGGAGAGTTTCGTCAGCACGATGGCATGATGGCGGTGATGATGATGCTACCGGAATAGGGCTTCACCTAAGCACCGCTATGATATAACCGAGGTGGATTATGGTGGAGGGGGTACCGCACACGGCTAAAAGATCAGTGATCAACTTGTGTGTCCATGGGGTGCCCCCCTCCCCCGTATATAAAGGAGTGGAGGAGGGGGAGGGGGCCGGCCTCTCTAGGCGCGCCCAAGGAAGTCCTATTCCCACCGGGAGTAGGATTCCCCCTTCCCTTGTTTGGTTTTAGGAAAGAAGGAAAGGAGGAGGAAGAAGGAAGGAAAGGGGGCCCGACCCCCCTCCCAATTCGGATTGGGCTTGGGGGGCGCGCCCCCTCCTTTGCTTCTTCTCCCTCTCTTCCACTAAGGCCCAATAAGGCCCATACACCTCCCGGGGGTTCCGGTAACCTCCCAGTGCTCCGGTATACTCCTGATTTCACCCGGAACCATTCCGATGTCCAAACATAGGCTTCCAATATGTCGATCTTTATGTCTCGACCATTTCGAGACTCCTCATCATGTCCGTGATCAAATCCGGGACTCCGAACTACCTTCGGTACATCAAAACACATAAACTCGTAATACCGATCATCACCGAACGTTAAGCGTGCGGACCCTACGGGTTCGAGAACTGTGTAGACATGACTGAGACATGTCTCCGGTCAATAACCAATAGCAGAACCTATATGCTCATATTGGTTCCTACATATTCTACGAAGATCTTTGTCGGTCAAACCGCATAACAACATCCGTTGTTCTCTTCGTCATCGGTATGTTACTTGCCTGAGATTCGATCGTCGGTATCTCAGTACCTAGTTCAATATCGTTACCGACAAGTCTCTTTACTGGTTCCGTAATGCATCATCCCGCAACTAACTCATTAGTCACAATGCTTGCAAGGCTTATAGTGATGTGCATTACCGAGAGGGCCTAGAGATACCTCTCCGATACTCGGAGTGACAAATCCTAATCTCGATCTATGCCAACCCAGCAAACACCATTGGAGACACTTGTAGAGAACCTTTATAATCACTCAGTTATGTTGTGACATTTGGTAGCACACAAAGTGTTCCTCCGGTATTCGGGAGTCGCATGATATCATAGTCATAGGAACATGTATAAGTTATGGAGAAAGCAATAGCAACAAACTAAACGATCATCGTGCTAAGCTAACAGATGGGTCAAGTCAATCACATCATTATCTAATGATGTGATCCCGTTAATCAAATGACAACTCATGTCTATGGTTGGGAAACATAACCATCATTGATTCAACGAGCTAGTCAAGTAGAGGCAAACTAGTGACACTCTGTTTGTCTATGTATTCACACATGCACTAAGTTTCCAGTTAATACAATTCTAGCATGAATAGTAAACATTTATCATGATATAAGGAAATAAATAATAACTTATTATTGCCTCTAGGGCATATTTCCTTCAACAACTACATCTGGGTTTAACATTATGGGGTACATTGCATTGGCTAGATGATACAAATTTGATAAAGAAAAAAGAAAATCCAGTGAAGTGCAATAGTTTCTTTACATGCTAAGCTATCATAAGAGAATGTTAAATAGAAGATTTACATGCTAAAACATTGAGATCATTTAGTAACACAGGTGGGTTGACTCTGCAGTTGTGATAGTACATTCTTTTTTTAATTTGTTCTGAAATAGCTACTCCCAAGTAGGAAGCTGACCATGGAGAAGCTACTATCATGCTTATAAGTGTTGGAGGTACCCTATACAATGATATCAAAAAGTCAACATTATGGGTAAACATGATTTTTTTCACACAAACAACACCATAATCAACGAACAGGGCCTCACAAAACAGTACTTTTATAACCTTATGACGTACAAAAACAATATGTTTTGATTATCGTTTAAATGTTCTCTATGGCTCTTTGGAAGAGTGCCAAGCAAGCACACACACAATGCATCTCTAAGTTTAGCCACCATGTAAGAAAAGGGGCGCAAAACAAAATTGCCATGACAATACTCAGATAAACAAAGAGGCAAGATTTGTCTTTTCCATGTTAGGTGGTAATCAATATACTCAATTATTCCCAATAGATACACATGACATACATCATATGACAAACATTGGAAAGTATCAAACTGAAGGAAATATTCCCTAGAGGCAATAATAAAGTTGTTATTTTATATTTACTTATATCATGATAAATGTTTATTATTCATGCTAGAATTGTATTAACCGGAAACTTGATACATGTGTGGATACATAGACAAAACACCGTGTCCCTAGTAAGCCTCTACTAGACTAGCTCGTTAATCAAAGATGGTTAAGTTTCCTAACCACAGACATGTGTTGTCATTTGATGAACGGGATCACATCATTAGGAGAATGATGTGATGGACAAGACCCATCCGTTAGCTTAGCATATTGATCGTTCAGTTTTATTGCTATTGCTTTCTTCATGTCAAATACATATTCCTTCGACTATGAGATTATGCAACTCCCGGATACCGAAGGAATTCCTTGTGTGCTATCAAACATCACAATGTAACTGGGTGATTATAAAGATGCTCTACAGGTATCTTCGAAGTTGTTTGTTGGGTTGGCATAGATCGAGATTAGGATTTGTCACTCTGAGTATCAGAGAGGTATCTCTAGGCCCTCTCGGTAATACACATAAGAAGCCTTGCAAGCAACGTAACTAATGAGTTAGTTGCGGGATGATGTTTTACAGAACGAGTAAAGAGACTTGCCGGTAACGAGATTGAACTAGGTATAAAGATACCAACGATCGAATCTCGGGCAAGTAACAAACCAATGACAAAGGGAATAACGTATGTTGTCATAAGGTTCAACCAATAAAGATCTTCGTAGAATATGTAGCAACCAATATGAGCATCCAGGTTTCGCTGTTGGTTATTGACCGGAGAGGTGGCTCGGTCATGTCTACATAGTTCTCGATCCCGTAGGGTCCGCACGCTTAACGTTCATTGACGATATAGTATTATATGAGTTATGTATGTTGGTGATGAAATGTTGTTCGGAGTCTTGGATGTGATCACGGACTTGACGAGGAGCTCCGGAATGGTCCGAAGGTAAAGATTAATATATGGGACAATAGTGTTTGGTCTCTAGAAGGGTTCTAGAATTCACCGGAAGGAGTCCGGATGTTTCCCGAAATGTTTGGGTTCGAGAAAACTTTGTTCGGGCCAAAGGGGAAAGCCCACGAGGCTTTTGGAAAGTGCAAAAGGGAGTTTTGCGGAGACTAGAGGCTAGACGCCAGGAACCCTGGCGTCTAGGGGGTAGACTCCAAGAACCCTGGCTTCTAGGGGGTAGACGCCGGGAACCCTGGCGTCTAGCCCTGGAGTCCGAGAAGGACTCTTGCTTTTCGGGAAAAACTGACTTTGAGGAAGATTTTACTCCAAGTTTCGACCCTAGGGCTGAACATATAAATAGAGGGGCAGGGCTAGCACCCAAGACACATCAAGATTCACCAAGCCGTGTGCCGGCAACCTTGTCCCCTCTAGTTTATCCTCCGTCATAGTTTCCGTTGTGATTGGCGAAGCCCTGCGAAGATTGTTCTTCACCAACACCGTCACCACGCCGTCGTGCTTCCGGAACTCATCTACTACTTCACCCGTCTTGCTAGATCAAGAAGGCGAGGATGTCATCGAGCTGAACATGTGCTGAGCGCAGAGGTGTCGTACGTTTGGTACTTGATCAGGATAGATTGTGAAGGTGTACGACTACATCAACCGCGTTGATAAATGCTTCCGCTTCACGATCTTTAAGGGTATGAAGATGCTCTCCCCTCTTGTTGCTATGCATCTCCTAGATAGATATTGCGTGAGCGTAGGAATTCGTTTGAAATTGCATGCTATGTTTCCCTACAGTGGTATCAAAGCCAGGTCTATGCGTATATGATATGCACTAGTAGAACACAAAGAGTTGTGGGTGGTGATCGTTATACTTCTTACCACCAACGTCTTATTTTATTCGGCGGTATTGTTGGATGAAGCGGCCTGAACTAACCTTACATGACCACGTTCATGAGACCGGTTCCACCGACAGACATGCAACTAGTTTTGCATAAAGGTGGCTGGCGAGTGTTTGTTTCTCCAACTTTAGTTGAATCCAATTTGACTGCGGCCGGTCCTTGTTGAAGGTTTAAATAGCAAACTTGATAAATCACCATTGTGATTTTGATGCATAGGTAAGAACGGCTCTTGCTAGAATCCCGTAGCAGCCACGTAAAACTTGGAACAACAAAGTAGAGGACGTCTAACTTGTTTTTTCAGGGCTTGTTGTGATGTGATATGGTCAAGACATGATGTGATATACATTATTGTATGAGATGATCATGTTTTGTAAAAGTTATCAACAACTGGCAGGAGCCTTCCTTATGGTTGTCGCTTTATTGTATGAAATGCAAACGCCATGTAATTGCTTTAGTTTATCACTATGCGTTAGCGATAGTTGTAGAAGGAATAGTTGGCGAGATGACCACAATGCTACGATGGAGATCAAGGTGTCAAGCCGGTGACGATGGAGATCATGACGATGCTTTGGAGATGGAGATCAAAGGCACAAGATGATGATGGCCATATCATGTCACATATTATGATTGCATGTGATGTTTATCTTTTATGCATCTTATTTTGCTTAGTACGGCGGTAGCTTTATAAGATAATTCCTCACTAAAATGTCAAGGTATAAGTGTTCTCCCTGAGTATGCACCGTTGCGACAGTTCGTCGTGCTGAGACACCACATGATGATCGGGTGTGATAGGCTCTACGTTCACATACAACGGGTGCAAGACAGTTTTGACATGCGGAATACTCAGGTTAAACTTGACGAGCCTAGCATGTACAGACATGGCCTCGGAACACTGGAGACCGAAAGATCGAACGTTAATCATATAGTAGATATGATCAACATAGAGATGTTCACCATTGAAGACTACTCCATCTCACGTGATGATCGGACATGGTTTAGTTGATTTGGATCACGTATGATTTAGATGACTTGAGGGATGTCAATCTAAGTGGGAGTTCTTAAGTAATTTGATTAATTGAACTTAATTTATCATGAACTTAGTCCTGATAGTATTTGCATATCTATGTTGTAGATCAATTGCTCGCGTTGTAGCTCCCCTATGTTTTTGATATGTTCCTAGAGAAAACTAAGTTGAAAGATGATAGTAGCAATGATGCGTACTGGGTCCATGATCTAAGGATTATCCTCATTGCTGCACAGAAGAATTATGTCCTTGATGCACCGCTAGGTGACAGACCTATTGCAAGAGCAACTGCAGACGTTATGAATGTTTGACAAGCTCGGTATGATGGCTACTTGATAGTTTAGTGCACCATGCTTTACGACTTAGAACCGGGACTTCAAAAATGTTTTGAACGCCACAGAGCATATAAGATGTTCCAAGAGTTGAAATTGGTATTTCAGACTCATTCCCATGTCGAGAGGTATGAGACCTCTGACAAGTACTTTGCCTACAAGATGGAGGAGAATGGCTCAGCCAGTGAGCATGTACTCGGAATTTCTGGATAGTAAAATCGCTTAAATCAAGTGGAAGTTAATCTTCCAGATAGGTAGTGATTGACAGAGTTCTCTAGTCACTATCACCAAGCTACTAGAACTTTGTGATGAACTATAATATGCAAGGGATGAAGAAAACGATTCCCGAGCTCTTCACGATGCTGAAATCGATGAAGGTAGAAATCAAGAAAAAGCATCAAGTGTTGATGGTTGACAATACCACTAGTTCAAGAAAAAGGGCAAAGGAAAAGAAAGGAAACTTCAAGAAGAATGACAAACAAGTTTCCACTCCCGTAAAGAAGCCCAAAGATAGACCTAAGCCTAAAATTGAGTGCTTGTACTGCAAAGGGAATGGTCACTGGAAGCGGAACTACCCCAAATACTTGGCGGATAAGAAGGATGGCAAAATGAACAAAGGTATATTTGATATACATGTTACTGATGTGTACTTTACTAGTGTTCATAGTAACCCCAGGGTATTTGATACTGGTTCAGTTGCTAAGATTAGTAACTCAAAATAGGAGTTACAAAATGAACAAAGACTAGTTAAGGGCGAGGTGGAGATGTGTGTTGGAAGTGATTCCAAGGTTGATAAGATCACCATCACACACTCCCTCTACCTTCGGGATTAGTGTTGGACCTAAATAATTGTTATTTGGTGTTTGTGTTGAGCATGAATATGATTGAATCATGTTTGTTGCGATACGGTTATAAATTTAAGTCAGAGAATAATTGTTGTTTTGTTTACATGAATAAAATCTTCTATGGTTATACACCCAATGTAAATGGTTTATTGAATCTCGATCGTAGTGATACACATATTCATAATATTGATGCTCAAAGATGCAAAGTTGATAATGATAGTGCAACATATTTGTGGCACTGCTGTTAGGTCATATTGGTGTAAAGCGCATGAAGAAACTCCATGTAGATGGGCTTTTGGAATCACTTGATTATGAATCATTTGATACTTGCAAACCATGCCTCATGGGAAAGATGACTAAAACTCCATTCTCCAGAACAATGGAGTGAGCCAATGACTTATTGGAAATAATACATACCGATGTATGCGGTCCAATGAGTGTTGAGGCACGCGGCGGGTATCGTTATTTTCTGACCTTCACAGATGATTTGAGCAGATATGGGTATATATCTACTTAATGAAAAACAAGTCTGAAACATTTGAAAAGTTCAAAGAATTTCAGAGTGAAGTGGAGAATCATCATAATAAGAAAATAAAGTTCTATGATCTGATCGCGGAGGCGAATATTTGAGTTACGAGTTTGGCCTTCATTTAAAACAATGTGGAATATTACCACAACTCATGCCACCTGGAACACCACAACGTAATGGTGTGTCCGAACGTTGTAACCGTACTCTATTAGATATGGTGTGTTCTATGATGTCTCTTACTAATTTTCCTTTATCATTTTGGGGTTATGCATTAGAGACAGTTGCATTCACATTAAACAGGGCACCATCTAAATCCGTTGAGACGACACCATATGAATTGTGGTTTGGCAATAAACCTAAGTTGTCGTTTCTTAAAGTTTGGGGTTGCGATGCTTATGTGAAAAAGCTTCAGCCTGATCAGCTTGAAGCCAAATCGGAGAAGTGCGTCTTCATAGGATACCCAAAAGAAATAGTTGGGTACACCTTCTACTACAGATCTGAAGGCAATATTTTGTTGCTAAGAATGGATCCTTTCTGGAGAAGGAGTTTCTCTCGAAAGAAGTGAGTGGGAGGAAAGTAGAACTTGATGAGGTAATTGTACCTTCTCTCGAATTGGAAAGTAGCTCATCATAGAAAACCGTTCCTGTGATGCCTAGACCAACTAGAGAGGAAGCTAATGATAATGATCATGAAACTTCAGATCAAGTTACTACCGAACCTCGTAGGTCAACCAGAGCACGTTCCGCACCAGAGTGGTATGGTAACCCTGTTCTGGAAGTCATGTTACTAGACCATGACGAACCTACAAACTATGAAGAATCGATGATGAGCCCAGATTCCAATAAATGGCTTGAGGCCATGAAATCTGAGATAGGATCCATGTATGAGAACAAAGTGTGGACTTTGGTTGACTTGCCCGATGATCGGCGAGCCATAGAGAATAAATGGATCTTCAAGAAGAAACTAACGCTGATGGTAATGTTACAGTCTACAAAGCTCGACATGTCGCAAAAGGTTTTCGACAAGTTCAAGGAGTTGACTACGATGAGACTTTCTCACCCGTAGCGATGCTTAAGTCTGTCCGAATCATGTTAGCAATTGCCGCATTTTATAATTATGAAATCTGGCAAATGGACGTCAAAACTGCATTCCTTAATGGATTTCTTAAAAAAGAGTTGTATATGATGCAACCAGAAGGTTTTTGTCGATCCTAAAGGTGATAACAAAGTTTGCAAGCTCCAGCGATCTATTTATGGACTAGTGCAAGCATCTCGGAGTTGGAATATACGCTTTGATGAGGTGATCAAAGCATATGGTTTTATACAGACTTTCGGAGAAGCCCGTATTTACAAGAAAGTGAGTGGGAGCTCTGTAGCATTTCTAATATTATGTGTGGATGACATATTACTGATTGGAAATGATATAGAATTTCTGGACAACATAAAATGATACTTGAATAAGAATGTTTCAATGGAAGACCTCGGTGAAGCTGCTTACATATTGGGCATCAAGATCTATAGAGATAGATCAAGATGCTTGATAAGATTTTCAATGAGTACATACCTTGACAAGATTTTGAAGGAGTTCAAAATGGATCAGTCAAAGAAGGAGTTCTAGCCTGTATTGTAAGGTGTGAAGTTGAGTAAGACTCAAAACCCGGCTACTGCAGAAGATAGAGAGAGAATGAAAGTCATTCCCTATGCCTTAGCCATAGGTTCTATAAAGTATGCCATGCTGTGTACCAAACCTGTTGTGTACCTTGCCATGATTTTGGCAAGGGGGTACAATAGTGATCCAAGGGTAGATCACTGGACAACGGTCAAAATTATCCTTAGGTACCTAAAGAGGACTAAGGAAATGTTTCTCGGTTATGGAGGTGATAAAGAGTTCGTCGCAAAGAGTTACGTTGATGCAAGCTTTGATACTGATCTAGATGACTCTAAGTCTCAATCTAGATACGTATTGAACGTGGGAGCAATTAGCTAGCATAGCTCCATGCAGAGCATTGTAGACATAGAAATTTGCAAAATACATACGATCTGAATGTGGCAGACTCGTTGACTAAACTTCTCTCACAAGCAAAATATGATCACACCTTAGTACTCTTTGTTGGGGAACGTAGTATTTCAAAAAAAATTCCTACGCACATGCAAGATCCATCTAGGTGATGCATAGCAACGGGAGGGGAGAGTGTGTCCACGTACCATCATAGACCGAAAGCGGAAGTGTTAAGTGACGCGGTTGATGTAGTTGAACGTCTTCGCAATCCAACCGATCATGTACCGAATGCACGACACCTCCGCAATCTGCACACGTTCAGCTCGGTGACGTCCCTTGTACTCTTGATCCAGTTAAGGCCGAGGGAGAGTTTTGTCAGCACGACGGCGTGATGACGGTGATGATGAAGTTACCGACGCAAGGCTTCGCCTGAGCACTACAATGATATGACCGAGGTGGAAATCTGTGGAGGGGGGCACCGCACACGGCTAAGACAACTGTTAACTTGTGTGTCTATGGGGTGCCCCCTCCCTGGTATATAAAGGAGTGGAGGAGGGGAGGGCCGACCCTCTCTATGGCGCGCCCCAAGGGGGATTCCTACTCCTAGTAGGAGTAGGTTTCCCCCTTTCCCTAGTTGGAGTAGGAGAAGAAGGAGGAGGGAGAAGGAGAGAAGGAAAGGGGGCCGGCCCCTTCCCCAATTCAAATTGGGCTTGGGGGGGGGCGCCCCCCACTTGACCGCCTCCTTCTCTCTCCCACCATGGCACATTAAGGCCCATTAACTCCCCGAGGGGTTCCGGTAACCCCCCGGTACTCTGGTAATTGCCGAACTTATCCGAAACCATTCCGTTGTCCAAACATAGCCTTCCAATATACCAATCTTTATGTCTCAACCATTTCGAGACTCCTCTTCATGTACGTGATCACATCCGGGACTCCGAACTACCTTCGTTACATCAAACCACATAAACTCATAATACCGATCGTCATCGAACGTTGAGCGTGCGAACCCTACGGGTTCGAGAACTAAGTAGACATGACCGAGACTCACTAACGGTCAATAACCAATGGCGGAACTTGGATGCTCATATTGGTTCCTACATATTATATGAAGATCTTTATCGGTCAAACTGCATAACAACATAAGTTGTTCCCTTTGTCATCGGTATGTTACTTGCCCAAGATTCGATCGTCGGTGTCTCAATACCTAGTTCAATCTCGTTACCGGCAAGTCTCTTTACTCGTTTCGTAATGCTACATCCCGTAACTAAATCATTAGTCACATTGCTTGCAAGGCTTATAGTGATGTGCATTACCGAGAGGGCCCAGAGATACCTCTCCGATACACGGAGTGACAAATCCTAATCTCGATCTATGCCAACTCAACAAACGCCATTGGAGACACCTGTAGAGCATCTTTATAGTCACCTAGTTACGTTGTGACATTTGATAGCACACTAAGTGTTCCTCCGGTATTCGGGAGTTGCATAATCTCATAGTCATAGGAACATGTATAAGTCATAAAGAAAGCAATAGCAATAAACTAAATGATCATAGTGCTAAGCTAACGGATGGGTCAAGTCAATCACATCATTCTCTAATGATGTGATCCCGTTCATCAAATGACAACTCATGTCTATGGTTAGGAAACTTAACCATCTTTGATTTAACGAGCTAGTCAAGTAGAGGCATACTAGTGACACTCTGTTTGTCTATGTATGTGACGCCCGAATAGTTAAGCTACAGTGATCCCCCGCTAATGATGCCACGTCACCTCGTTACTGTTGATAAAATCTCGATAGCTCAAAACCGATTCAAATTCAAATTTAAAATCAAGCAAACAATAAAAGTTTTCAAATATTAAAACTAAAATGTTCATCGTGTGGTAAATAATCCCTAACTAGTTTTGGTGGTGGAACCAACCTTTTACAAAGTGTTTAAATGCCCTAAACTAATTAAAAACAGTGGCTAAAATAATAATTTAATTGCTTTTGAAAATATAAAAATATTAAACTAATTTATTTTGGGTCCAAACTAGGTTTGGCAGTGGCCTATTTTGATGATACTAATTTAGGTGTTAACTTGGTATTTTAAAGAAACTAAAATATCAAATCTAAAATATCAGAAACTAAAATAAAACAGAAAAAATAAATAAATGAAAAATAAAAGTAAAACAAAGACCCCCCGCTGGGCCTCGGCCCAACCGGCCACTCGGCAAGCCAGGCCGGCCCAGTCGGCGCCCCCATAACCCCCCACTCCCCCCGTGACCTAGATCGGTCCATCCACACCTCCCAC
This sequence comes from Triticum dicoccoides, assembly GCF_002162155.2. Taxonomy (NCBI): domain Eukaryota; kingdom Viridiplantae; phylum Streptophyta; class Magnoliopsida; order Poales; family Poaceae; genus Triticum; species Triticum dicoccoides. The sequence goes on along the minus strand of NC_041380.1, from coordinate 147,503,269 downwards.
TACACCCACTCCCCCCGATTCCCCACACTCTCCCTGGCGCTTCCCTAGTCTGGTATGACCTAGACTAGCTAGTCAGTTGTGCATCATTTTTAAATTCCATTTTAATTTTGAAATGAGGACTTGTGAAACCCTCAGAATCATTTTTGGAAATGACCCAAATAAAAATTGCTCCAAAAAGGTCCAAGAAAATGCTCCTGTTGCTCTCTGAAAATATTGGACAGAGATAAAAATCAAACCAATATTTTTAAGAGCTCATAAGTATTTATTTTGGGCATTTGGAATTAATGCATAAATATTTGCATTGGAAATATATTAGTTATATATATTAATATATGTCCAAAAATTATGCCACATGTTGGGGAGCTCTGGAATAATGCCACTAGTTCCTACAAAAATGGGCATAAGGAAATAAATTGATTTAGTATTATTACTAAATCAAAACATATGTCAGAATATTAGAAAAGAGACAAAAAGAGGAGAAACTTACCTGGGCCTCCTCCCTGTGCAGCCCAGCAGCAGCCAGCGCCGGCCCAGCCTACTGGCCCTCCTCTGTCGTCTTCGTCCTCGACAGGGGGATGGGAGCATGCCCGACGCGCGCGCGCTCCGCCGCGCCACGCCACCTCCCTATCTGCCTGCCTGGCGCCCTCCTCGTCGCCCTGGAACGCCCCGGACGTCGCCACGCCCCCCGTACCCTCTCACTCTCTCTCTCGTTCCTTTCCCCCTCCTCTGCTCTCTCTCTCGCGCGCAGCCGAGCGGAGCTCATCGCCGCCGTCCACCGTAGCCGTAGCCACCGCCTCCCCCTCGCCTCTCCGACACGCGCAGGAGCTCCGCCCCCTCGCCCTGAAGCTCTCCGCCGAGGCACACAAGCCGGAGCGCCCCGTGGAGCCGTCGCCTTCTTCACCTCCGGCCGCCGTGGATCCCCATCGCCGCCCCGCCGTCTCCAGTGCGTCCCCGAGCCCGCTTCGACGCCCGCTACAACCGCGGTGAGCTCCGCCACCGTTTCCCCCTCTCCGCTTAGTCACCCGCACGCCGTAGCCCTTTCCCCACCACGGCCGAAGCTTCTCGCCGCCGTTCATGTCGCCGCTGTCGCCCTGGCCACCGTAGCTTGCAACCAAGCGCGTCACCGTGCTCCTGGTGACGCCAGGAGGCCGTAGAGCCTCTCCGCTCACTTCCCCCGTGCCTCGCAGCACCCGCGCGCACCTGGCCGAACTCCGGTCGCCGCCCAAGTGGTCGCCGCCGGCGATATAGACCGTCTCCGGTGAAACGGAGGGCGCCACTAGATGCGCGCGAGCCTGGGCTTCACGTAGGTGCTCTCCGCCGCGCGATTGGTCGCCGGAGCGACGATCCCGCAGCCCTCCGCCGCGTTCAGGCCTCGCCGGCGGCTTAACGCCGGTGGGGTTGACCGTTTGACCTCGCCGGGCCGTCAGGTGGGCCCCGTGGGTCAGGTGATTAGCCTAAGGCTAATCACCGTTAACTAACCCCCCCTGTCACTAACGTGTGGACCCCACACGTCAGTTTTGACCTGGACAGCCACAGTTGACTCGCTGACGTCACAGTGACGCAGTGCTGACGCAATTATTTATTTTCTGGAATTAAAATAAATCAGGAAATTCCAGAAAATGATTTAAACTTCAAAAAATCATAGAAATTCAACCGTAGCTCAGATTGAAATAATTTATATATGAATAATTATCAGAAAAATGCAATCTTTCCATCTGTACTAGTCTCATGCATGACAAACCAACTTATACATGCTGTATATGGGAAAACACATTATGGCATATATAAGAGCCTACTTTGGAAGTGCATTTGAGCTTTTGGGTTCAAATGGATTTCAAACCAAATGAATACTAGTTGCATTAGCTCAAACAACATCACATCTTCATGCCATGTTCATGCATCATATTGTTGCATATGCTTGCGTATTGATTGCCGGCACTGTTCCTTCTCGATAGGTCCTGCTTCGGAGCCGTTCCAGAGTACATGTCTGTGAAGCAGTGCCTCCTCTGTTGATCTACCAGGCAAGCAAACCCCCCTTGTTCATTCCGATAAAATCCTACTCTCTCGCTCCTGCTCTCAGTTATTGCATTAGGACAACAACGATTCATCTGCTACTTTGTGCTGCGGTAGTTGAACCCATTCCTCTGCATGACCTGTCATTGCCACAGTAAATAGTTGAAACCCACTAGCATGTGTAGGAGTTGATTGAGCCATGTTGTGTTCCTACCATGCAATGCCTGCTATTGCTTAGAGTTGTGTCAGGTCTGGTTCATTGGGAATGAATTGGAGTGTTACGATATGTTCTGATGCTGAGAGTGAAGTGTGTGAACACGATTTGGTAAAGGTAGCGGTGAGAGGCCATGTAGGAGTACATGGTGGGTTGTCTCACTGGAACCGTCCTTAAGCACTGAGTTCTATGTATGTCGTCCAATGACTAGCTACTACCATACATTGGAATGCTTAAGTGCCCCTCTCGACTTATTAGCCAACTTGATCTCTGTCCAGGAGTTGCAACTAGTTTCTGGTGTTTGTAGGTAGTGCTATTTTTCTACCAAGTGGCACCCGGCAGGTTGGGCTTGGGACAGACTAGGCACACGTGGCCCGGTGTACCGAGTGGCACCCGGATGGTGGGCTCGGGAACCCTGCACACATCGTTTGGGGCCGTGAGCGACACCCCGGCCGGATCTCCTTACGGATGGAACCCGAATAGGCGATAAACCTGGGCTAGAGTCTTGTGTGGTTAGTCAGGTCGTGGCCGACACCCTCGCCAGGCTTCCGCTTGAAGGTTGCCGAGATACATGACGTGTACATGGCGGTAAGTGGCGAGAGCGTGTGTGAAGAAGTACACCCCTGCAGGGTTAACATGATCTATTCGAATAGCCGGGTCCGCGGTTATGGACTTCTTGGATGCTTACATGGTACATAGACAACTTGAAGTGGATACTCTAAAATGCTCAAGACAAGTGTGAGTGCTATGGATGGCCTTCTCGTAGGGAGACGGGGATGAATCCATAGTAGTGTATTGTGTGGTGATTAGTGGACTCGTGTGCGCCATATCACCTCAAGAGTTTCTGGTAGTCGTAGAACAGGATAGCCACAGAGTCAAAGCTGGCTTGCTGCAACTAAACCCCACATTACCCTCTTGATACAAATGCATGTATGATAGGATCTGATGTAAGTCTTGTTGAGTACCTTTGTACTCATGTTGCTTTATTTATGTTTTTGCAGCGGAGACTTCGGTCTTACTAGTGTTCTCATGGACTTCGACAAGTAGCTTGTACCTCAGCTACGATCTTGATCGGACGTTGTAGATAGTCAGGCTTTCAACCTTTTTCATTTATAGATGTCTGTACTCAGACATGTAATGCTTCCGTCTGTTGCTTGATTGCTCTGAATGTTGGGTCATGCGACCCCTGTTTGTAATAAATGCTATGATGGCTCTTCTGAGCCTTTATCTATATGAGTTGTTGAGTTATGCTGTGATGCCATGTTGTACAGCACATACTTGCATGTTATGCGTACGTGTAATGTGTATTGCTATGTGTGGGATCTGACTATCTAGTTGTTTATCCTTAGTAGTCTCTCTTACCGGGAAATGTCTCCTAGTGCTTCCACTGAGCCCTGGTAGCTTGCTACTGCTCCGGAACACCTAGGCTGGCCGGCATGTGTCCTTCTTCGATCCTGTGTCTGTACCTTCGGGGAAATGTCACGCGATGAATACCGGAGTCCTGTTAGCCCGCTACAGCCCGGTTCACCGGAGTCCTGTTAGCCCAGTGCTACAGCCTGGATTCACTCGCTGATGACCGACACGTTCGTTGCTGGGTCATGGATGCCTGTCCCTGTAAGTTAGTGCCACTTTGGGTTTACGACTAGCCATGTCAGCCCGGGCTCCTTATCATATGGATGCTAGCGACACTGTCATATACGTGTGCCAAAAGGCGCAAACGGTCCCGGGCAAAGGTAAGGCGACACCCGTGGGGATACCGTGCGTGAGGCCGCAAAGTGATATGAGGTGCTACATGCTAGATCGATGTGGTATTGAGTCGGGGTCCTGACAGCCTTGGTATCAGAGCCTGACTGCCTGTAGGATTACCAAGCCAAACTGGTCGAAGTTGAGTCTAGAAATTCTTTAGTTATGTAAGGGAATTGATTGTGGGAAGGAACGTAAGGCTCCTTTTACTCCTTTACCTCATGGCCTTCTGATCTGAGTCGTCCTATCTTTCCTACGGGGTTAAGGAACTAGGCTTTCTCTTCCGTCTATCAGGATCACGTGTTACTACTCCGTAGTCCCATAGGATTGGTTGATCAGAGTCATACCCCAGTTTCGAGTACTTCCGGTGTAGCCTGTTTAGTTTGATCTCAGAACCTTGAGTGATGATGTTGAGCATGTACTACCCCATTTTAGCAGGATGTCTCATTCTAAGCATTTTACTGCCGCTATGCTGCCGGATTTGCCCTAGGAGTTCAAGAGTTACTTATTTCCTTATCCTACATTCTATAACCTATAGATGATGCTGATCCGTCCTTGGTTTCGTCTCTCAGGATGTCATCAGCTAAGCGAAGTTCTATTGCTCGTAGCCAGAGCCACGGAGATGGTAGGGATGAGGATCCTCCCGACCCGCCTTCGTTGACAGAGTTCATGTTAGAAATGGAGAGGAACAAGAGTGAGTCTAACCGCTTGTTGGCACGTATCAAGGAGAACACCGCACATCAGTCCAATAAGTCTGCGACCATTCATGACTTCATTCGCTTGCACCCACCTACCTTTCATCATTCCATCGAGCCACTCGATGCAGATGACTGGCTCCATAGCATCACTCATAACCTGCATTCCGCGAGCGTAGCTGAAGATGACAAGGTCACTTATGCCACATACCACCTGGAAGGTCCTGCTAGTCTTTGGTGGCAGAACTATGAGGCTATGCTTCCAGCTGGCCAGAATCCTACCTGGAGAGATTTCACTGAGGCTTTTCGCGAGCATCACATTCCTGAAGCCCTCATCGATCGCAAGAGAGAAGAGTTCTGTAGTTTCACCCAGAGTAAGATGGCTGTTGATGCTTATAGTAGAGAGTTTGAGAACCTCGCCCGTTATGCCACAGAAGAAGTGTCCACGGACGCCAAGAAGCAGGCTAGGTTCCGGAAGGGTCTCAACCCCAAGTTGCGTCGTGATATCCACCTACATCATTGTGATACATTCCAAGCTCTTGTGAATAAGGCTATTAATGCAGAGACAGCTCAGCTCACTTACGAGGAGTCTCGTAAGCACACCCGTGATTTGGGATCTTCTTCCGGTTCTAGTTCTCAAAAGCGCCGGATTTGGGTTCCAAACTCCGCTCTTCCTTCCGGATATACACCGAGGCCATCCCATGTGGTGCCACCCCCAGCTCAGTCATATGTTCCACCCAGGCCTACTGGTAGACCGCTTGTCAGTGCGGGTCCACGTCCAACCTCAGGGACTTGCTTCACATGCGGGAAGCCAGGACACTATGCACGTGACTGCTCTCAGACTAGTTATGCTCCACCCCAGCCCGAGAAGACTGTTGGCTGTATTAAGCCATCACGCAAGATGATCAGTGTCAAGTCAGCCCCCACTGAACATGGACGTGTGCATCACGTCTCAGCTAAAGACGCTCATGATGATCCGGATGTCGTTCTTGGTACACCCCTTGTCAATTGTCACCCAGCATCAGTTCTATTCGATACTGGAGCATCTCACTCCTTCATTTCTGAAGGCTATGCTCGTTTGCACGACATATCATTTTGTGATATGCCAACTCCGCTTGAAATCCAAACCCCAGGGTCTAGATGGCAGACCACCAGAATTAGCCATGGTAATGAAATCCTTGTTGACAAATTTGTATTCCTTGCATCACTTGTAGCCCTCAAGTCCTCAGATATTAACATCATCTTGGGTATGGACTGGATGACAGCTCATCATGCCAAGATTGATTGTTACACAAGATCTGTTCAGCTTACACACCCATCTGGCAAGATAGTCACTGTCTCCACTAGAGTTGCAAAGCGTCAGCTCTATTCTCTTAATGCCAGCCCTCTTCCAGACCTTGAAGATATCCTGGTAGTCTGTGACTTTCCGGATGTCTTTCCAGAGGAACTGCCAGGTGTTCCCCCTGACAGAGATGTAGAGTTCGTCATAGATCTTATCCCAGGAACAGCTCCAATCTCTAGGAGACCTTACAAGATGGCAACCTTAGAACTAGCCGAGCTTAAGAAACAACTTGATGAGTCCTTGCAAAAGGGTTTCATCCGTCCTAGTTCTTCTCCTTGGGCTTGCCCCGTCCTCTTCGTCAAGAAGAAGGATGGTACGGACCGGATGGTTGTAGATTATCGTCCCGTTAATTTGGTCACAATAAAGAACAAATATCCACTCCCCAGGATCAACGATCTGTATGATCAGCTCGCTGGATCCTCAGTCTTCTCCAAGATGGATTTAAGGTTAGGCTACCACCAAATCAAAATCAGAAATGGGGACATTCCCAAGACAGCCTTTGTTACTCGTTATGGTCAGTACGAGTACACCGTCATGTCCTTTGGTCTAACCAACGCTCCAGCTACATTCTCCCGCTTGATGAACTCGATCTTCATGGAGTACTTAGATAAGTTCGTCGTGGTTTACCTCGATGATATTCTTATTTACTCAAAGAACGAAGAAGAGCATGCCGAACATCTTAGACTTGTTTTAGAAAAACTCAGAGAGCACCGCCTTTATGCCAAGTTCTCCAAGTGTGAATTTTGGTTGCCAGAAGTGACCTACCTAGGCCACGTAATCTCTGGTAAGGGCATTGCTGTCAATCCCGAGAGAGTTCAGGCTGTTCTCGATTGGACTCCACCTGAAACCGTTAAACAAGTTAGGAGCTTCCTTGGTCTAGCCAGCTATTGTCACCGCTTTGTTGAAAACTTCTCCAAAGTAGCCAAACCCCTCACGGAACTTCTCAAGAAGGATAAAAAGTTTGAGTGGTCCCCACAATGTGAGTACAGTTTTCAGGAACTGAAAAGACGCCTGACTTCTGCTCCCATACTTGTGCCACCGGATTTCACAAAGGACTTTGTTATCTATTGTGACGCCTCATGACAGGGACTAGGTTGCATTCTTATGCAGGATCGTCATGTAATTGCCTATGCATCTCGACAGTTGCATCCACATGAGGATAGTTATCCTACACATGATCTAGAGCTTGCAGCCATAGTCTATGCACTCAGGACCTGGCGACATTACCTCCTTGGTAAACGTTGCGAGATCTACACCGATCACCAGAGTCTCAAGTATATCTTCACCCAACCAGATTTGAACCTTAGGCAAAGACGTTGGTTGGAATTGATCACAGATTATGATCTAGGGATTACCTACACCCCAGGCAAAGCCAATGTCATGGCTGATGCTCTAAGCCGTAAATCCTATTGCAACAATCTCATGTTGCAGCAAGGCCAACCACTTCTCCATGAGGAATTCTGTAAGCTTAACCTTCACATGGCTCCTCATGGATTCCTTTCTACCTTGGTGGCGAAACCTACCCTTGAGGATCAGATCATCTCTGACCAGAAGTTTGATAGGGGTGTTATCCGCATTAAGAGAAACATTAAGAAGGGAGTTGGTGGATGTTTCTCTATGGATGATCGAGGTGTTGTCTTATCGCTTGGTGGTTCCCAAGAGTCAACATCTTCGACAATTGATTCTTAAGGAGGCGCATGAATCTCCTCTCACGATTCATCCCGGTAGTACTAAGATGTATCAGGATCTATGCCAGAGGTTCTGGTGGACTAGGATGAAGAGAGAAATCGCTGAGTTCATTGCTAAATGTGATGTTTGTCATCGCGTTAAGGCAGAGCATCAAAGACCTCCTGGCACCCTTCAGCCTTTAGCTATTCCTGAATGGAAATGGGATAAAGTTGGTATGGACTTCATCACCGGCTTTCCCAGGACCAAAAGAGGGAATAATGCTATCTTCGTAGTCATTGATCGTCTCTCCAAAGTGGCACACTTCCTACCTGTTCGAGAGAGTATCACTGCTAGTCAGCTCGCTAACTTATATATTTCTCGAATAGTATCACTCCATGGTGTTCCACTAGAGATCAATTCAGACTGTGGCAGTCTTTTCACTTCTCATTTCTGGGAGAGTTTCCAAACTGCCATGGGAACCCATCTTTCCTTCAGTACCGCTTTCCACCCTCAGTCGAGTGGTCAGGTGGAACGGGTCAACCAAATTCTCGAAGACATGCTTAGAGCTTGCGTTATCTCATTCGGTATGGATTGGGAGAAATGTCTTCCTTTTGCCGAGTTTGCTTATAACAATAGCTATCAATCCAGCCTCAAGAAAGCTCCTTTTGAGGTTCTCTATGGACGAAGATGTCGAACACCTTTGAACTGGTCAGAAACCGGTGAAAGACAATTCTTTGGACCGGACATGATCCAGGAGGCAGAAGAGCAAGTTCGCATCATTCGTGAGAATTTGAAAACAGCCCAATCTCGTCAAAAGAGCCAGTATGACCGTCGTCATAAGGAAGTGGCTTATGAAGTTGGCGACAAGGCTTACCTTCGGGTTACTCCCATGAAGGGTACCCATCGTTTCGGTATCAAGGGCAAGTTGGCTCCTCGTTACATTGGTCCTTTTCGTATTCTCGCTAAACGAGGAGAGGTTGCCTACCAATTGGAACTACCCCCACATCTTTCTCGAGTTCATGATGTCTTCCACGTCTCTCAACTCAGGCGTTGCTTCTCGGATCCCATCCGCAGAGTGGACCACGAAACGCTTGATCTCCAAGATAACCTCACATACCGAGAGTACCCGGTTCGCATTCTTGATCAAGCAGAGCGTGTCACTCGACGTCAGAACATCAAGTTTCTCAAGGTTCAGTGGTCTCATCGTTCCGAGAGAGAAGCTACTTGGGAGCGAGAAGATCGTCTTCGACTGGAGTACCCCGCTTTCTTTCCGTCGACCCCTGAATCTCGGGACGAGATTCTTTCAAGTGGGGCCGAGTTGTCACATCCCTAGTCTGGTATGACCTAGACTAGCTAGTCAATTGTGCATCATTTTTAAATTCCATTTTAATTTTGAAATGAGGACTTGTGAAACCCTCAGAATCATTTTTGGAAATGACCCAAATAAAAATTGCTCCAAAAAGGTCCAAGAAAATGCTCCTGTTGCTCTCTGAAAATATTGGACAGAGATAAAAATCAAACCAATATTTTTAAGAGCTCATAAGTATTTATTTTGGGCATTTGGAATTAATGCATAAATATTTGCATTGGAAATATATTAGTTATATATATTAATATATGTCCAAAAATTATGCCACATGTTGGGGAGCTCTGGAATAATGCCACTAGTTCCTACAAAAATGGGCATAAGGAAATAAATTGATTTAGTATTATTACTAAATCAAAACATATGTCAGAATATTAGAAAAGAGACAAAAAGAGGAGAAACTTACCTGGGCCTCCTCCCTGTGCAGCCCAGCAGCAGCCAGCGCCGGCCCAGCCCACTGGCCCTCCTCTGTCGTCTTCGTCCTCGACAGGGGGATGGGAGCGTGCCCGACGCGCGCGCGCTCCGCCGCGCCACGCCACCTCCCTATCTGCCTTCCTGGCGCCCTCCTCGTCGCCCTAGAACCCCCCGGACGTCGCCACGCCCCCCGTACCCTCTCACTCTCTCTCGTTCCTTTCCCCCTCCTCTGCTCTCTCTCTCGCGCACAGCCGAGCGAAGCTCATCGCCGCCGTCCATCGTAGCCGTAGCCATCGCCTCCCCCTCGCCTCTCCGACACGCGCAGGAGCTCCGCCCCCTCGCCCTGAAGCTCTCCGCCGAGCCACACAAGCCGGAGCGCACCGTGGAGCCGTCGCCGTCGCCTTCTTCACCTCTGGCCGCCGTGGATCCCCATCGCCGCCCCGCCGTCTCCAGTGCGTCCCCGAGCCCGCTTCGACGCCCGCTGCAACCGCGGTGAGCTCCGCCACCGTTTCCCCCTCTCCGCTTAGTCGCCCGCACGCCGTAGCCCTTTCCCCACCACGGCCGAAGCTTCTCGCCGCCGTTCATGTCGCCGCCGTCGCCCTGCCCACTGCAGCTTGCAACCAAGCGCGTCACCGTGCTCCTGGTGACGCCAGGAGGCCGTAGAGCCTCTCTGCTCACTTCCCCCGTGCCTCGCAGCACCCGCGCGCACCTGGCCGAACTCCGGTCGCCGCCCAAGTGGTCGCCACCGGCGATATAGACCGTCTCCGGTGAAACGGAGGGCGCCACCGGATGCGCGCGAGCCTGGGCTTCGCGTAGGTGCTCTCCGCCGCGCGATTGGTCGCCGGAGCGACGATCCCGCAACCCTCCGCCGCGTTCAGGCCTCGCCGGCGGCTTAACGCCGGTGGGGTTGACCGTTTGACCTCGCCGGGCCGTCACGTGGGCCCCGTGGGTCAGGTGATTAGCCTAAGGCTAATCACCGTTAACTAACCCCCCCTGTCACTGACGTGTGGACCCCACACGTCAGGTTTGACCTGGACAGCCACAGTTGACTCGCTGACGTCACAGTGACGCAGTGCTGACGCAATTATTTATTTTCTGGAATTAAAATAAATCAGGAAATTCCAGAAAATGATTTAAACTTCAAAAAATCATAGAAATTCAACCGTAGCTCAGATTGAAATAATTTATATATGAAAAATTATCAGCAAAATGCAATCTTTCCATCTGTACTAGTCTCATGCATGACAAACCAACTTATACATGCTGTATATGGGAAAACACATTATGGCATATATAAGAGCCTACTTTGGAAGTGCATTTGAGCTTTTGGGTTCAAATGGATTTCAAACCAAATGAATACTAGTTGCATTAGCTCAAACAACATCACATCTTCATGCCATGTTCATGCATCATATTGTTGCATATGCTTGCATATTGATTGCCGGCACCGTTCCTTCTCGATAGGTCCTGCTCCGGAGCCGTTCCAGAGTACATGTCTGTGAAGCAGTGCCTCCTCTGTTGATCTACCAGGCAAGCAAACCCCCCTTGTTCATTCCGATAAAATCCTACTCTCTCGCTCCTGCTCTCAGTTATTGCATTAGGACAACAACGATTCATCTGCTACTTTGTGCTGCGGTAGTTGAACCCATTCCTCTGCATGACCTGTCATTGCCACAGTAAATAGTTGAAACCCACTAGCATGTGTAGGAGTTGATTGAGCCATGTTGTGTTCCTACCATGCTATGCCTGCTATTTCTTAGAGTTGTTTCAGGTCTGGTTCATTGGGAATGAATTGGAGTGTTACGATATGTTCTGATGCTGAGAGTGAAGTGTGTGAACACGATTTGGTAAAGGTAGCGGTGAGAGGCCATGTAGGAGTACATGGTGGGTTGTCTCACTGGAACCGTCCTTAAGCACTGAGTTCTATGTATGTCGTCCAATGACTAGCTACTACCACACATTGGAATGCTTAAGTGCCCCTCTCGACTTATTAGCCAACTTGATCTCTGTCCAGGAGTCGCAACTAGTTTCTGGTGTTTGTAGGTAGTGTTATTTTTCTACCAAGTGGCATCCGGCAGGGTGGGCTTGGGACAGACTAGGCACACGTGGCTCGGCGTACCGAGTGGCACCCGGATGGTGGGCTCGGGAACCCTGCACACATCGTTTGGGGCCGTGAGCGATACCCCGGCCGGATCTCCTTACGGATGGAACCCGAATAGGCGATAAACCTGGGCTAGAGTCTTGTGTGGTTAGTCAGGTCGTGGCCGACACCCTCGCCAGGCTTCCGCTTGAAGGTTGCCGAGATACATGACGTGTACATGGCGGTAAGTGGCGAGAGCGTGTGTGAAGAAGTACACCCCTGCAGGGTTAACATGATCTATTCGAATAGCCGGGTCCGCGGTTATGGACTTCTTGGATGCTTACATGGTACATAGACAACTTGAAGTGGATACTCTAAAATGCTCAAGACAAGTGTGAGTGCTATGGATGGCCTTCTTGTAGGGAGACGGGGATGAATCCATAGTAGTGTATTGTGTGGTGATTAGTGGACTCGTGTGCGCCATATCACCTCAAGAGTTTCTGGTAGTCGTAGAACAGGATAGCCACAGAGTCAAAGCTGGCTTGCTGCAACTAAACCCCACATTACCCTCTTGATACAAATGCATGTATAATAGGATCTGATGTAAGTCTTGCTGAGTACCTTTGTACTCATGTTGCTTTATTTATGTTTTTGCAGCGGAGACTTCGGTCTTACTAGTGTTCTCATGGACTTCGACAAGTAGCTTGTACCTCAGCTACGATCTTGATCGGACGTTGTAGATAGTCAGGCTTTCAGCCTTTTTCATTTATAGATGTCTGTACTCAGACATGTAATGCTTCCGTCTGTTGCTTGATTGCTCTGAATGTTGGGTCATGCGACCCCTGTTTGTAATAAATGCTATGATGGCTCTTCTGAGCCTTTATCTATATGAGTTGTTGAGTTATGCTGTGATGCCATGTTGTACAGCACATACTTGCATGTTATGCGTACGTGTAATGTGTATTGCTATGTGTGGGATCTGACTATCTAGTTGTTTATCCTTAGTAGTCTCTCTTACCGCGAAATGTCTCCTAGTGCTTCCACTGAGCCCTGGTAGCTTGCTACTGCTCCGGAACACTTAGGCTGGCCGGCATGTGTCCTTCTTCGATCCTGTGTCTGTCCCTTCGGGGAAATGTCACGCGATGAATACCGGAGTCCTGTTAGCCCGCTACAGCCCGGTTCACCAGAGTCCTGTTAGCCCAGTGCTACAGCCTGGATTCACTCGCTGATGACCGACACGTTCGTTGCTGGGTCATGGATGCCTGTCCCTGTAAGTTAGTGCCACTTTGGGTTTACGACTAGCCATGTCAGCCCGGGCTCCTTATCATATGGATGCTAGCGACACTGTCATATACGTGTGCCAAAAGGCGCAAACGGTCCCGGGCAAAGGTAAGGCGACACTCGTGGGGATACCATGCGTGAGGCCGCAAAGTGATATGAGGTGCTACATGCTAGATCGATGTGGCATTGAGTCGGGGTCCTGACAGCCTTCCGCAACGCATCCCTAGCATAGCAAACACGCAACTTTTCCCCTCCAATTCATCTGTCCGAAAACGCAAAACACCGGGGATATTTTCCCGGATGTTTCCCCCCTTCACCGGTATCACCTCATACCGCGTTAGGGCACCCCTAGCACCGCTACTTGTCATGTCATGCATCGTTATGCATCTGTTTGCATTGTATTCATTGTTTCTTCCCCCTCTTCTCTCCGGTAGACTACGAGGCTGACGCTGCTGCTGGAGCCCCGATCGACTACGCTGTTGACGGCCCCTCCTTCTTGCCAGAGCAACCAGGCAAGCCCCCCCCCCCCTTGATCACCAGATATCGCCTACTCTCTTTCTACTGCTTGCATTAGAGTAGTGTAGCATGTTATTGCTTTCCGTTAATCATATTGTGATGCATAGCCTGTCATTGTTGCTACAACTATTGATACCTTACCTGCAATCGTAAATGCTTAGTATAGGATGCTAGATTATCATCTGTGGCCCTACATTCTTGTCAGTCTGCCATGCTATACTATCGGGCCGTGATCACGTCAGGTGTTGATCACGGGTATATACTATACATACATACTATAAATGTTGTGACTACAGTCGGGTCGGCTTGCTGAGTACCCGCAAGTGATTCCGATGTTGGGGGTTGAAGGGGCAGGTGGTTCCACCCAGGTAGTGGTGGGCCTGGGTTCCCGAAGGCCCCCAACTGTTACTTTGAGGTGGAGCGACAGGGCAGGCGGAGACCACCTAGGTGAGAGGTGGGCCTGGCCCTGGTCAGCATTCACGGCTACTTCAAAATAACACGCTTAACGAGATCTGGGTATTTGATCCGAGTCTGGCTACTGGCCTATACGCACTAACCAACTACATGGGAACAGTTATGGGCACTCGACATCGTGGTATCAGTCGAAGCCTTCTTGACGTCAGCGACTGAGTGGCGCGTGCCAGATTGGACTTGAACGCCTGCTCTTGTATTAGGGAGGCTAGGTCTGCTTACCGGCCGCGTTCGCAACATGTAGGTGTGCAATGGGAGATGGGCCCAGACCCCTGCGCCATAGGATTTAGACCGGCGTGCTAACCTCTTTGTTGTGCCTAGGTAGGGCTACGACGTGTTGATCTTCTGAGGCCGGGCATGACCCAGGAAAATGTGTCCGGACAAAGGGGATCGAGCGTGTTGGGAAATGTGGTGCACCCCTACAGGGAAGTTAATCTATTCAAATAGCCGCGATCTTCGGTAACAGGACGAATTGGAGTTGTACCTTGACCTTATGACAACTAGAACCAGATACTTAATAAAACACACCCTTCCAAGTGCCAGATACAACCCGGTGATCGCTCTCTAACAGGGCGACGGCGGAGGATCGCCGGTTAGGATTATGCTATGCAATGACACTTGGTGAACTTACCATCTACTCTCTTCTTCTGCTGCAAGATGGAGGTTACCAGAAGCGTAGTCTTTGATAGGACTAGCTGTCCCCCTCTTATTCCGGCATTCTGCAGTTCAGTCCACAAATGATATCCTTATTCCATTTGATACCAATGCATACATATGTAGTGTAGCTCCTTGCTTGCGAGTACTTTGTATGAGTACTCATGGTTGCTTTGCCCCCCCTTTCCCCCTTCCTATACCCGATTGTTGCGACTAGACGATGGAGTCCAGGAGCCAGACGCCACTGTCAATGATGACTGCTACTACTCGGGAGGTGCCTACTACTACGTGCATGCCACTGATGACGACCAGGAGTAGTTTAGGAGGTTCCCCGGCAGGAGGCCTGCGCCTCTTTCGATCTGTATCCCAGTTTGTGCTAGCCTTCTTAAGGCAAACTTGTTTAACTTATGTCTGTACTCATATATTATTGCTTCCGCTGACTCGTCTATGATCAAGCTCTTGTATTCGAGCCCTCGAGGCCCCTGGCTTGTAATATGATGCTTGTATGACTTATTTTATTTGTAGAGTTGTGTTGTGATATCTTCCCGTGAGTACCAAATCTTGATCGTACACATTTGCGTGTATGATTAGTGTATGATTGAATCAGGGGCCTCACAAGTTGGTATCAGAGCCGACTGCCTGTAGGAAGCCCCCTTCCACACTCCTTGGCTGAAGTCGAGTCTAGACATTGCAAAACTTTTTACTAACATGGCTGTGTGTCTTATGGGCCCATGTCGCCATTTGGGTGGTATTAGGATCTTTTATTCCTCGTCTATACTCTGGGACTCTCATCTCTCTTCTATTCGGGTTAAATGAATTTTACTAAATCTAACATTAGGATCTCGTGATCACTTTCCCCCGGAGAGCCCCTTCATTACAGATGATCGATTGTTTCACCAGAAGGTTCCAAAGATACTCTCCAATGTTCTCCCGAAACTTTATGCTCATTGCTTTCGCATTTTCCTACCACCGACATATCCTTATGGATAACATCATACTCTTGTCATTCATACAATCATTCTCCGTTGATCTTGTTATTACAAGATACCCCAAAATTCTCTCTATTGTTCTGAGAATACCCTGTGCCTACTGCCTTGCAGTTCATTGCCACATGAATACCCCTACGGATATTCCTTGCATTTACCGAGTATCCGTTCATCCCCAGTTGTTTATCTGTTTCACAAATTCTTCGAAATGCTATTCGATCTTCTGAAATCCTCGGTAGCCTATTGCTCCTCATCTTCCTTACCTGCTTGTAATATGGTTAATTCCATATGACTAGCGATATTCATTAGCATCCTTTGACATCGTCATAATGAGCATTTGATTCGATATGTTTGCGAATGCCCGCAATCATCGTTGATCCTTATAAATTACCTTTGCGGCTGAGCTGCCATTCTTTTAACTGGAATTGGTTCTCGACCAATCAAATTGCCGTTGATTGTACCCCTAAGGCTATTCAACTTATCCATCCCTAATCAGAGCATTGCTTCTGATCCCTTGATTTGGAAATGATAATTCCTTTGCATTTGAGCTTTGAGTTAGTCAGTTTCTATACTCCAATGCCTTTGGTAAATTGTATCCTCTACTTTTGTCAATCATGCTCTACTTTTGAGCTTGTGTTATTTACTCCTGAAGTTCGTGGTATATGTTCCTAAGATGCCCCGATGGGTTGAACCTATGCCTTCCTTAATATGTGTGAACTCGAAAGTTTTCACGACTCATACTCTTCTGGTATTTTGCCAGATAAAATTTTAACACTACAACTTCTTCGAAAATGAGAAGTGAATGCAAGGCTATACATTGAAGAAGTGGGAGTCGACCTTGAACTTTGTGTTCATGCCCATGGACATGATGTATATCCTATCATGGAAGCTTCTTGTAATAATAACTATTCCCTTGATATAATATCATTTGGTATCTGTGAATTGATCCTTTGCAATAGTGGTTCCGACCATATTTTCTCCTTGATTCCATTTCTCAGGCAAGTGAAAACACTTGTCTTCTGCAGATCAATTATCTCCGCAACCCCTATGTCGATCTTCCTTCGAGTAATACCCTCCAGTATCTCGAGAATATCAAGGAACTACATAACTTCTTATGAGTTCTTCATCAACTATTACTCTCACCGATTCCAATCCACCTCCGGGTTCCGAGTTAATAGTCACTCGAGAACACCGATAAGTGAATCGATTCCGCACTCTGATTCAATAACTCTAAGTATTTTTTGTTACTCATGAGTTAATAATCATTTAAGTCATTCCTAGCCTAATCGGCTATATCATTGGCATGATAAATTTTAACTATGGTACCTGGTCCTTCTTCCCGGAGCACAATTTTTGACGATGAACTAAACTCGTGTCGATCTTCCTCATCATATCATTTCGCTTTGAACATCAAGCTTGGTTTGGAGTTTTGTGTCATACCCTTGGTTCCATTTACCTTCCGCTTCATCATTCCTTTGACTTGATGTCATCGCCGATCGATTACATCTTTGTGGAGCCTCTCGACAAAAATTGTCTTGATCATCATCAATATTTTGACTCCTTCTAGGATATCTATTGAATTCATGACAAGAAATACCATCCTTGCCCTCGATGATTTGTGTTATCATCTGCCACCTTATTGCCTTCCTTCCAACACAACTTGTTCGTGTTTTGTGTTATACCTTGAGTTCGTTGCTATCCAACATTTGTTCTTCTTTACCTTGGAATATTATCACCTTTTATGTCAAGACCATTGTGGGGAATTCACCACCTATTGAGAATTCTTGATACAAGTGATACTTCTCACCATCACAATTCCTTATTGGTCCTCGTGTTGTTTATAACCGGAATGCCGACAAATGAACTATGATGTGTAAATTCAAAACTTCTAGCAACCATATTGCTTGTACATTATTGAACGATAGTTACATTCTTTGTGCATGTGATATCGAATCACCCTTCTATCATTGATCTTGCTACCTAAGCCCATAATTCAGGTGCACCTTTCAACCAATGTTTAAATTGTGTATGTTTTCCTCGAGCATACATCATTATATCATTTGATCTGACAAATGCTATCTCCTTGTTCACATAATTATGGACATCCATCTTTTGGAAATCTCAATGAATTGTCGCTGAGTTCATCAGCCACCTCCTCATCCTCTCCTTGGTTTAATGATGAACCCATGGTTCGGAACTTGCTTCCATAGTTCATTTCCCGAGAATCTTACAATGTCAGCTCGTCAATTTGTGTTGCACCGTTTCTTCTCAGACATCCCGAGTCCGAGCTATTCTGACACCAATCAGATCTGAATCTCGGTCAGATATGATGGTTGGAACATATTCCCAAGAGTTATAACATTGGTCCTTAACCCGATAAGGTGATGTCATCCTAACACACCTGCCCGGAGGGCCTATTGTTATAGTTTCCTTTCTAGCAAGGTTAGTCATTCTTCCATAAGTAAATTGTAACACTTATTCTATGAGTTGTTCCTGATGGATCCCTTGTGTATCCGAAGTCTAACCTTTGCTTGAAGACCATGTCAATGCTATCCTGAGGCATGTCTGTGGTAATCCAATTTTCAACAAGAACATTTGAAGCCCAATGCTAAATGTTTCTCGCTCAATTATCCAAACACCGTTGTATGGGTAATGTCATGAAATTTCTCTCCCCTACCTAAAGAGTTTTCTACATTATATCCTATCATGGATACCATGCTCTGCTTGTCCTTGGGAAGGATATACCCGTGAAATATGTGTTTAATCACATTTTCCTTTCCATTCTCCTGTTTAATCTGAGAATCACTTTTTCCTTTCCATTGTTTTGTTTAACCTTTCTTGTGATCTTTAGGATATAAGCAATAATATTTCCCTGCTTATGTAAACACCTTGGTGTAGAACCTTCTCAAGTATAACCCTGTTACTAGTGTTGATGACATTCCGGTAACCACCGATGGATGAGAACTTTGCCTATTGGTCCGCCTCGTTCAACGTGCAAGAAAATGGTTCTCCTCGTCCCTCGCCCTTGGTACCAACGTTGTTGCCAACATAAATGACCGGTTATCCTCTGACATGCCATGCTTACATGATCGTGCAAGATGTCATCGCCCTTCCTACTTTTAACCCACATGGTGGGCCCATAACCCACAATTCCACAGGATCGAAACCCGACTCTCCTGTATACCCTATTTCCAAAGATATTCCTCACGCTTGGCTTCGTAGGTAATTCACGAGGCACCTTCCGTGTGATCCTCAGTTCTGGTATTAAACACAATACTTAATTCTGTTGCTCTGAACCCCTTTCACACTCTGTTTCAGGCAACGATCGATTGCCTGCCCACTCGAAACTTCCCATAATACCTCCGTACTTTGCTCTCGATATTTTCAGAGGTTTCAATTCGAGAGTTACTTTCCGCCTCCTTCCCCGATGTTATCTACCAGATAGTCAACCTTGCCAAGGTCCATTATCCGGGAAGGCTCCCCCTTTATTCTATGTAAGTACGATGGAGTTCCCAAAGAAAGGATGACAACTTCGTCCCAATGCACAGAAGCAGAGGCATGGAGGGATAAACATCATGGAGCAAACTCTTTGGGAATAGCAACCAAGACCGAGAAGATCCGTTAGAATTCCGTAACCAGAACTTCCCCCTTACCCACCTCTTAAATCTCGAGACGAGATTTCTTGTAGTGCAGAATTGTGATGCCCGGATAGTTAAGCTACAGTGATCCCCTGCTAATGATGCCACGTCACCTCGATTACTGTTGATAAACTCTCGGTAGGTCAAAATCGACTCAAATTCAAATTTAAAATCAAGCAAACAATAAAAGTTTTCAAATATTAACACTAAAATGTTCATCGTGTGGTAAATAATCCCTAACTAGTTTTGGTGGTGGAACCAACCTTTTACAAAGTGTTTAAATGCCCATAAACTAATTAAAAAGAGTGGCTAAAGTAATAATTTAATTGCTTTTGAAAGTATAAAAATATTAAACTAATTTATTTTGGGTCCAAACTAGGTTTGGCAGTGGCTTATTTTGATGATACTAATTTAGGTGTTAACTTGGTATTTTAAAGAAACTAAAATATCAAATCTAAAATATCAGAAACTAACATAAAACAGAAAAGAATAAATAAATGAAAAATAAAAATAAAACAAAGACACCCCACTGGGCCTCGGCCCAGCTGGCCACTGGGCAAGCCAGGGCGGCCCAGTCGGCGCCCCCATAACCCCCCACTCCCCCCGTGACCTAGATCGGTCCATCCACACCTCCCACTACACCCACCACCCCTCGATTCCCCCACTCTCCCTGGCGCTTCCTCCTCTCCCCCCGATCTGAACGCGCCGCCACCCAGGGACCTCGCCGCCCGTCATCGCCCCGACGCCGTCGCCCCTACCCCACCGGCCTCCTCGAGCCACGTCGACTGGACCGACCATCGCCACCGACCGGGACGACCACGCCGGACGCCATCGCCGCTCCTCCCCTACGTCGCCGCGTCCTCGGCCTCCTCCTCATCGGCCGACCCCGAGCCTCGCCGCCCCAGATCCCCTGCAGCAGGGGTGAGCAGCGACGCCCTTTTCCGCTCTTCCATGTTCCCGGACGTCGCCGCACCTCGCTCCATGCCCGACCGCGCCTCGCCCTCGCTGCACGCCGCGCTCCGGCTGCAGCCCCGCTCGTGCGCGGCGCCCTGGGCTCCCAGCCCGTGCCCATGGACGCACCCTGCCCGGACACACGCGCCTGGCCGCACCGGCCACCGCACCCCTCGCCCGCAGCTATCCGCCCACGCCCAACCTTCGCTGCTTCCGCCGTGCTCTACCGCCGCTGCCCTCGCGCCTCGGCGTGTGCCCCCGCCTACGTGGCTGCCGCCGACGGCCGCCCCTGCCCACGACCGTGTGTGCTCGCCCGCGCCCCCATGCACTCGCCGCGCCCCCGCACCGCCACTACTCACCCCGCCCATCGCCCCCTGCTGCACGCACCGGCCGTCTCGCCGTTCCCTCGCCTACGCCACGCCTCCCCGTGCCGCTGCCGACCCCGGACCACCGCACCCACGGCCTCGTCCGCCATAGCCGCGCTCGTCGCCGGTGGCCGCGGCCCGTGACCCGCTCTCCCCCTCCGCTCGCCCGCCGGCCTCCTCGCTGCGGCCGGTGCCCTCCCCTGGTCGCGCCATGGGCACGGCCCCACCTGCGCCCTCCGTCACCTCCGTGCGGGTGCGCGTGCGGCCGCACCCGATAACGCCCACGCTCGCTATGGCCCCTGTGCCACTGACAGTGGGGGCCCACCCGCAGAACGTATAAAAAAATTAAAAAGATAAAAATAATAATTAAATTAATTAATTAATTAGCTAATTAATTAAATTAATTAATCCTATTTAGTTAAACTAATTAAACTTGATTAACCTAAATATCTAATTAAACTAACTAATGTGTTAGTTCGGGCGATGTGGCAATGACAGATGGGACCCACACGTCAGCTTGAGCCAGTCAACACCTCTGTTGACTGCTGATGTCATGCTGACATCAGTAATCACTATTTTGGATAATGTTGTTTTAAAATAATTGAAAGAAATTCCTAAAAGTGATTTAAATCTTTTAGAAATTAATTTAAAATAAACCATAGCTCGGATGGAAAAACTTTTACATGAAAGTTGCTCAGAAGGACGAGACGAATCCGGATACGCAACCTGTTCGTCCGCCACGCATCCCTAGCATAGAAAACACACAACTTTTCCCCTCCGATTCATCTATCCGAAAACGCGAAACACCGGGGATATTTTCTCGGATGTTTCCCCCCTTCACCGGTATCACCTCATACCGCGTTAGGGCACCCCTAGCACCGTACTTGTCATGTCATGCATCGTTATGCATCTGTTTGCATTGTATTCATTGTTTCTCCCCCCTCTTATCTCCCGTAGACTACGAGGCTGACGCTGCTGCTAGTGCCCCGATCGGCTACGCTGTTGTCGACCCCTCCTTCTTGCTAGAGCAACCAGGCAAGCCCCCCCTTGATCACCAGATATCGCCTACTCTCTTTCTACTGCTTGCATTAGAGTAGTGTAGCATGTTACTGCTTTCCGTTAATCCTATTCTGATGCATAGCCTGTCATTGTTGCTACAGCTGTTGATACCTTACCTGCAATCCTAAATGCTTAGTATAGGATGATAGATTATCATCAGTGGCCCTACATTCTTGTCAGTCTGCCATGCTATACTATCGGGCCGTGATCACGTCAGGTGTTGATCACGGGTATATACTATACATACATACTATACATGTTGTGACTAAAGTCGGGTCGGCTCGTTGAGTACCCGCAAGTGATTCCGATGTTGGGAGTTGAAGGGGAAGGTGGTTCCACCCAGGTAGTGGTGGGCCTGGGTTCCCGACGGCCCACAACTGTTACTTTGAGGCAGAGCGATAGGGCAGGCGGAGACCACCTAGGTGAGAGGTGGGCCTGGCCATGGTCGGCATTCGCGGCTACTTCAAAATAACACGCTTGCCTGGTTGTTATACGCACTATACGCACTAACCAACTACGCGGGAACGATTATGGGCACTCGACGTCGTGGTATCAGCCGAAGCCTTCTTGACGTCAGCGACTGAGCGGCGCGCGCCCGATTGGACTGGAAAGTCTGCTCTTTTATTAGGGAGGCTAGGTCTGCTTACCGGCCGCGTTCGCGACATGCAGGTGCGCAATGGGCGATGGGCCCTGCTACCTCTTGAGCATTGCGTTGGATTTCCCCGAAGAGGAGAGGATGATGCAGCAAAGTAGCGTAAATATTTCCCTCAGTTTTTGAGAACCAAGGTATCAATCCAGTAGGAGGCTACGCGTGAGTCCCTCGTACCTACACAAAAACAATAGCTCAACACAAGCAACGCGCTTAGGGGTTGTCAATCCCTTCACGGTCACTTACGAAAGTGAGATCTGATAGAGATGATAAATAATATTTTTGGTATTTTTGGTGTAGAGATGCAAAGTGAAAAGTAAAAGTAAAAGTAAAAAGCCAAGCAATAATAAAGTGATGGAGATTGATATGATGAGAAAGAGACCCCGGGGCCATAGGTTTCACTAGTGGCTTCTCTAAAGAGCATAAGTATTCTACGGTGGGTGAACAAATTACTGTTGAGCAGTTGACAGAATTGAGCATAGTTATGAGAATATCTAGGTATGATCATGTATATAGGCATCACGTCCGAGAAAAGTAGACCGACTCCTGCCTGCATCTACTACTATTACTCCACTCATCGACCGCTATCCAGCATGCATCTAGAGTATTAAGTTAAAAACAGAGTAACGCTTTAAGCAAGATGACATGATGTAGAGGGATAGTTTCATGCAATATGATAAAAAACCCCATCTTGTTATCCTCGATGGCAACAATACAATACGTGCCTTGCTGCCCCTTCTGTCACTGGGAAAGGACACCGCAAGATCGAACCCAAAGCTAAGTACTTCTCCCATGGCAAGTAAAACCAATCTAGTAGGCCAAACCAAACTGATAATTCGAAGAGACTTGCAAAGATAACCAATCATACATAAAAGAATTCAGAGAAGATTCAAATATTATTCATAGATAGATTGGATCATAAACCCACAATTCATCGGTCTCAACAAACACACCGCAAAAAGAAGATTACATCCAATAGATCTCCACAAGAGAGGGGGAGAACATTGTATTGAGATCCAAAAAGAGAGAAGAAGCCATTTAGCTACTAACTATGGACCCGTAGGTCTGAAGTAAACTACTCACACTTCATCGGAGGGGCTTGGATGATGATGTAGAAGCCCTCCGTGATCGATGCCCCCTCCGGCGGAGCTCCGGAACAGGCCCCAAGATGGGATCTCGTGGATACAGAAAGTTGCGGCGGTGGAATTAGGTTTTTGGCTCCATATCTGATCGTTTCGGGGTACGTAGGTATATATAGGAGGAAGGAGTATGTCAGTGGAGCTTCGAGGGGCCCACGAGGCAGGGGGGCGTGCCCTAGGGGGGCGCCCTCCACCCTCGTGACCGCTTCGTGGCTTTCTTGACAGAGGGTCCAAGTCTCCTGGGTCTTATCTGATGAGAAAATCGCGTTCCCGAAGGTTTCATTCCATTTGGACTCCGTTTGATATTCTGTTTCTCCGAAACACTGAAATAGGCAAAAAACAGCAATTCTGGGCTGGGCCTCCGGTTAATAGGTTAGTCCCAAAAATAATATAAAAGTGGAAAATAAAGCCCAATATAGTCCAAAATAGTAGGTAATATAGCATGGAGCAATCAAAAATTATAGATACATTGGAGACTATCAGGCCCAGACCCCTGCGCCATAGGATTTAGACCGGCGTGCTGACCTCTCTATTGTGCCTAGGTAGGGCTACGACGTGTTGATCTTCTAAGGCCGTGCATGACCCAGGAAAGTGTGTCCGGACAAAGGGGATCGAGCGTGTTGGGAAATGTGGTGCACCCCTGCAGGGAAGTTAATCTATTCGAATAGCCGCGATCTTCGGTAACAGGACGAACTGGAGTTGTACCTTGACCTTATGACAACTAGAACTAGATACTTAATAAAACACACCATTCCAAGTGCCAGATACAACCCGGTGATCACTCTCTAATAGGGCGATGAGGGGAGGATCGCCGGTTAGGATTATGCTATGCGATGATACTTGGTGAACTTACCATCTACTCTCTTCTTCTACTGCAAGATGGAGGTTACCAGAAGCGTAGTCTTCGATAGGACTAGCTTTACCCCTCTTATTCTGGCATTCTGCAGTTCAGTCCAAAAATGGTACCCTTATTCCATTTGATACCAATGCATACATATGTAGTGTAGCTCTTTGCTTGCGAGTACTTTGGATGAGTACTCATGGTTGCTTTGCCCCCCTTTTCCCCCTTCCTATACCTGATTGTTGCGACCAGACGATGGAGTCCAGGAGCCAGACGCCACTGTCGATGATGACTGCTACTACTCGGGAGGTGCCTACTACTACATGCAGGCCGCTAGCAACGACCAGGAGTAGTTTAGGAGGATCCCAGGCAGGAGGCCTATACCTCTTTCGATCTGTATCCCAGTTTGTGCTAGCCTTCTTAAGGCAAACTTGTTTAACTTATGTCTGTACTCAGATATTGTTGCTTCCGCTGACTCGTCTATGATCGAGCTCTTGTATTCGAGCCCTCGAGGCCCCTGGCTTGTAATATGATGGTTGTATGACTTATTTTATTTGTAGAGTTGTGTTGTGATATCTTCCCGTGAGTCCCTGATCTTGATCGTACACATCTGCATGTATGATTAGTGTATGGTTGAATCAGGGGCGTCACAATGTATTCACACATGTACTAAGTTTCCGGCTAATACAATCCTAGCATGAACAATAAACATTTATCATGATATAAGGAAATATAAATAACAACTTTATTATTGCCTCTAGGGCATATTTCCTTCAGTCTCCCACTTGCACTAGAGTCAATAATCTAGATTACATAGTAATGATTCTAACACCCATGGAGTCTTGGTGTTAGTCATGTTTTGCTCATGAGAGAGGCTTAGTCAACGGGTCTGCAACATTCAGATCCGTATGTATCTCACAAATCTCTATGTGTCCCTCCTTGACTTGATCGCGGATGGAATTGAAGCGTCTCTTGATGTCCTTGGTTCTCTTGTGAAATCTGGATTCCTTTGCCAAGGCAATTGCACTAGTATTGTCACAAAAGATTTTCATTGGACCTGATGCACTAGGTATGACACCTAGATTGGATATGAACTCCTTCATCCAGACTCCTTCATTTGCTGCTTCCGAAGCAGCTATGTACTCCTCTTCGCACGTAGATCCTGCCACGACGCTCTGCTTGGAATTGCACCAACTAACAGCTCCACCATTCCATAAAAATACGTATCTGGTTTGTGACTTAGAGTCATCCGGATCAGTGTCAAAGCTTGCATCGACGTAACCGTTTACGACGAGCTCTTTGTCACCTCCATAAACGAGAAACTTATCCTTAGTCCTTTTCAGGTATTTCAGGATGTTCTTGACCGTTGTCCAGTGATCCACTCCTGGATTACTTTAGTACCTTCTTGCTAAACTAATAGCAAGGCATACATCAGGTCTGGTACACAGCATTGCATACATGGTAGAACCTATGGCTGAAGCATAGGGAATGACTTATATTTTCTCTCTCTCTTCTGAAGTGGTCAGCCATTGAGTCCGACTCAACTTCACACCTTGTAACACAGGCAAGAACCCTTTCTTTGCTTGATCCATTTTGAACTTATTCAAAACTTTATCAAGGTATGTGCTTTGTGAAAGTCCAATTAAGCGTCATGATCTATCTCTATAGATCTTGATGCCCAATATATAAGCAGCTTCACCGAGGTCTTTCATTGAAAAATTATTATTCAAGTATCCTTTTATGCTATTCTGAAATTCAGTATCATTTCCAATTAACAATATGTCATCCACATATAATATTAGAAATGCTACAGAGCTCCCACTCACTTTCTTGTAAATACAGGCTTCTCCAAAAGTCTGTATAAAACCATATGCTTTGATCACACTATCAAAGCATATATTCCAAGTCCGAGATGCTTGCACTAGTCCATAAATGTATCGCTGGAGCTTACACACTTTGTTAGCACCTTTTGGATCGACAAAACCTTCTGGTTGCATCATATACAACTCTTCTTTAAGATATCCATTAAGGAATGCAGTTTTGACATCCATTTGCCAAATTTCATAATCATAAAATGCGGCAATTGCTAACATGATTTGGATGGACATAAGCATCGCTACGAGTGAGAAGGTCTCATCGTAGTCAACTCCTTGAATTTATCGAAAACCTTTCGCAACAAGTCGTGCTTTGTAGACAATAACATTACCGTCAGCGTCAGTCTTCTTCTTGAAGATCCATTTATTCTCTATGGCTTGCCGATCATCGGGCAAGTCCACCAAAGTCCATATTTGGTTACGTGGATCCCATCTCAAATTTCATGGCCTCAAGCCATTTTACAGAATCTGGGCTCATCATCGCTTCCTCATAGTTTGTAGGTTTGTCATGGTCATGTAAAATGACTTCCAGAACAGGATTACCGTACCACTCTTGTCGGGGATATACCCTGCGGTATGACCCGACCGGAGTTATAACTCGGCTGGGACCTGGTAAACCGGCCGGTGTTAAGTCAGATGATAACCCGGCAGGTGTTAAGTCAGATGATAACCCGGCAGGTGTTAAGTCAGATGATAACCCGACAGGAGTTAAGTCAGATGATAACCCGGCAGGTGTTAAGTCAGATGATAACCCGGCAGGTGTTAAGTCAGATGATAACTGATACGTCTCCAGTGTATCTATAATTTTTGATTGTTCCATGCTATTATATTATTTGTTTTGGATGATAACGGGCTTTATTTTACACTTTTATATTATTTTTGGGACTAACCTATTAACCGAAGGCCCAACCCAAATTGCTGTCTTTTTTTGCCTATTTCAGTGTTTCACAGAAAAGGAATATCAAACGGAGTCCAAACGGAATGAAACCTTTGGGAGCGTGATTTTTGGAACAAACATGATCCAGAGGACTTGGAGTGGATGTCAAGCAATCAACACGGAGGACACGAGGCAGGGGGGCGCCTACCCCCTTGGGCGCGCCCTCCACCCTCGTGGGCCCCTTGTTGCTCCACCGACCTACTTCTTCCTCCTATATATATTCATATACCCCACAAACATCCAGGAGCACCACGAAACCCTATTTCCACCGCCACAACCTTCTGTACCCAAGAGATCCCATCTTGGGGCCTTTTCCGGAGCTCCGCCGGAGGGGGCATCGATCACGGAGGGCCTCTACATCAACTCCATGGCCCCTCCGATGATGTGTGAGTAGTTTACCTCAGACCTTCGGGTCCATAGCTAGTAGCTAGATGGCTTCTTCTCTCTCTTTGGACCTCAATACAAAGTTCTCCTCGATTCTCTTGGAGATCTATTCGATGTAATCTTCTTTTGCGGTGTGTTTGTCGAGATCCAATGAATTGTGGGTTTATGATCCAGATTATCTATGAACAATATTTGAATCTTCTCTGAATTCTTTTATGTATGATTGGTTTATCTTTGCAAGTCTCTTTGAGTTATCAGTTTGGTTTGGCCTACTAGATTGATCTTTCTTGCAATGGGAGAAGTGCTTAACTTTGGTTTCAATCTTGCGGTGCTCGATCCTAGTGACAGAACGGGAAACAACACGTATTGTATTATTGCCATCGAGGATAAAAAGATGGGGTTTACATCATATTGCATGAGTTTATCCCTCTACATCATGTCATCTTGCTTAAGGCGGTACTCTGTTCTTATGAACTTAATACTCTAGATGCATGCTGGATAGCAGTCGATGTGTGGAGTAATAGTAGTAGATGCAGGAAGGAGTCGGTCTACATGTCACAGACGTGATGCCTATATACATGATCATACCTAGATATTCTCATAATTATTCACTTTTCTATCAATTGCTCAACAGTAATTTGTTCACCCACCGTAATACTTATGCTATCTTGAGAGAAGCCACTAGTGAAACCTATGGCCCCCGGGTCTATTTTCCATCATACAAGTTTCCAATCTATTTTATTTTGCAATCTTTACTTTCAATCTATATCATAAAAATACCAAAAATATTTATCTTATTATTATTATCTCTATCAGATCTCACTCTTGTAAGTGGCCGTGAAGGGATTGACAACCCCTTTATCGTGTTGGTTGCCAGGTTCTTATTTGTTTGTGTAGGTACGAGGTGACTCGCGCGTGGTCTCCTACTGGATTGATACCTTGGTTCTCAAAAACTAAGGGAAATACTTATGCTGCTTTACTGCACCACCCTTTCCTCTTCAAGGAAAAACCAACGCAGTGCTCAAGAGGTAGCAAGAAGGATTTCTGGCGCCGTTGCTGGGGAGATCTACGCCAAGTCAATACGTACCAAGTACCCATCACAACTATTATCCTCCGAATTACATTATTTGCCATTTGCCTCTCGTTTTCCTCTCCCCCACTTCACCCTTGCCCTTCGCCCTCTTTTTCCGTTCGCCTCTTTTTCGCTTGCTTCTTGTTTCCTTGTGTGTTGGATTGCTTGCTTGTCACGATGGCTCAAGATAATACCAAATTGTGTGACTTTTCCAATACCAATGATAATGATTTTATTAGCACTCCGATTTCTCCTCTTACCGATGCTGAATCTTGTGAAATTAATACTGCTTTGCTGAATCTTGTCATGAAAGATCCGTTTTCCGACCTTCCTAGTGAAGATGCCGCTACCCATCTAAACAACTTTGTTGATTTGTGTGATATGCCAAAGAAGAAATATGTGGACAACGATATTCTTAAACTTAAGCTATTTGCGTTTTCGCTTATAGATCTTGCTAAAGCTTGGTTTTCGTCTTTGCCTCAAAATAGTATTGATTCATGGAATGAGTGCAAAGATGCTTTTATCTCTAAGTATTTTCCTCGCGCTAAGATCAACTTGAAGGAAATATGCCCTAGAGGCAATAATAAAGTTATTGTTTATTTCCTTATTTCATGATATATGTTTATTATTCATGCTAGAATTGTATTAACTAGAAACATAATACATGTGTGAATACATAGAAAACAGAGTGTCACTAGTATGCCTCTACTTGACTAGCTCGTTGATCAAAGATGGTTAAGTTTCCTAACCATAGACATGAGTTGTCATTTGATTAACGGGATCACATCATTAGGAGAATGATGTGATTGACTTGACCCATTCCGTTAGCTTAGCACTTGATCGTTTAGTTTGTTGCTATTGCTTTCTTCATGACTTATACATGTTCCTATGACTATGAGATTATGCAACTCCCGTTTACCAGAGGAACACTTTGTGTGCCACCAAACGTCACAACGTAACTGGGTGATTATAAAGGTGCTCTACTGGTGTCTCCAAAGGTACTTGTTGGGTTGGCGTATTTCGAGATTAGGATTTGTCACTCCGATTGTCGGAGAGGTATCTCTGGGCCCACTCGGTAATGCACATCACTATAAGCCTTGCAAGTATTGCAACTAATGAGTTAGTTGCGGGATGATGTATTACAGAATGAGTAAAGAGACTTGCCGGTAACGAGATTGAACTAGGTATTGAGATACCGACGATCGAATTTCGGGCAAGTAACATACTGATGACAAAGGGAACAACGTATGTTGTTATGCGGTCAGACCGATAAAGACCTTCATAGAATATGTAGGAGCCAATATGGGCATCCAGGTCCTGCTATTGGTTATTGACCAGAGAGGTGTCTCGGTCATGTCTACATAGTTCTCGAACCCGTAGGGTCCGCACGCTTACCGTTTGTTGATGATATAGTATTATATGAGTCATGTATGTTGGTGACCGAATGTTGTTCGGAGTCCCGAATGAGATCACGGACATGACGAGGAGCTCTGGAATGGTCCGGAGGTAAAGATTCATATATTGGATCATATGGGGTCAGGCCCATGGGGCTATAAGTCGGTGCAAAAGGAGTTTTGCGGAGGCCAGGGGCCCAAGAGCCGGAGTCCCTAGCGTCTGGGCCAGACGCCAAGGATTGTTGCGTTTGGTCCTGGAGTCCGAGCGGGACTCTTGCCTTTCGGGCAAAACCGACTTTGAGGAGGCTTTTGCTCCACGTTTCGACCCCAGGGCTCAACATATAAATAGAGGGGCAGGGCTAGCACCAAAGACACATCGAGAAACACCAAGCTGTGTGCCAGCAACCCCGTCCCCTCTAGTTTATCCTCCGTCATAGTTTTCGTAATGCTTAGGCGAAGCCCTGCAGAAATTGTTCTTCACCAACACCGTCACCACGCCGTCGTGCTGCTGGAACTCATCTACTACTTCGCCCCTCTTGCTGGATCGAGAAGGCGAGGACGTCATCAAGCCGAACGTGTGCAGAACTCGGAGGTGTCGTGCTTTTGGTACTTGGATCGGTCAGATCGTGAAGACGTATGACTACATCAACTGTGTTGATATAACGCTTCCGCGAACGGTCTGCAAGGCTATGTAGACAACACTCTCCCCTCTCGTTGCTATGCATCACCAAGATCCTGCGTGTGCGTAGGAATTTTTTGAAATTACTATGTTCCCCAACACAACTCTCTTAGAAACGATATTATGAATTTTAAGCAACTTGATCATGAACATGTTGCACAATCTTGGGAGAGGATGAAATTAATGATACGTAATTGCCCTACACATGGTTTGAATTCATGGATGATTATACAAATTTTTTATGCCAGATTGAATTTTGCTTCTTGAAATCTTTTAGATTCGGCCGCGGGAGGCACTTTTATGGAAATCACTTTAGGAGAAGCTACCAAACTCCTAGATAATATTATGGTTAATTATTCTCAATGGCACACTGAAAGATCTACTAGTAAAAAGGTGCATGCAATTGAAGAGATTAATGTTTTGAGTGGAAAGATGGATGAACTTATGAAATTGTTTGCTAATAAGAGTGCTCCTACTGATCCTAATGATATACCTTTGTCTACTTTTATTGAGAATAATAATGAATCTATGGATGTGAATTTTTTTGGTAGACAAATTTTTGGTAATAACGTGTATAGAGGTAATTTTAATTCTAGGCCATTTCCTAGTAATTCCTCTAATAATTATGGTAATTCCTACAACAATTCTTATGTAAATTATAATAATATGACCTCTGATTTTGAATCTAGTATTAAAGAATTTATTACTTCGCAAAAGAGTTTCAATGCTTTGATTGAAGAAAAATTGCTTAAGATTGATGAGTTGGCTAGGAACGTGGATAGAATTTCTCTTGATGTTGATTCTTTGAAACTTTGATCTATTCCACCTAAGCATGATATTAATGAGTCTGTCAAAGCCATGAGAATTTCCATTGATGAGTGCAAAGAAAGAACCGCTAGGATGCGTGCTAAGAAAGATTGCTTTGTGAAAGCGTGTTCTTCTAGTTTTCATGACAATAAAGATGAAGATCTAAAAGTAATTGATGTGTCCCCTATTAAATCCTTGTTTTGCAATATGAATCTTGATAATTATGGGACTGGAGATGAGTCAACTTTAGTTAGAAGGCGTCCCAAAAATTCAGAGTTTTTAGACCTTGATGCAAAAATTGATAAAAGTGGGATTGGAGAGGTCAAAACTTTAGATATCAATGAACCCACTATCTTGGATTACAAGCAATTTAATTATGATAATTGCTCTTTGATAGATTGTATTTCGTTGTTGCAATCCGTGCTAAATTCTCCTCATGTTGATAGTCAAAATAAAGCTTTTACTAAACATATTGTTGATGCTTTGATGCAATCTTATGAAGAAAAACTTGAGTTGGAAGTTTCTATCCCTAGAAAACTTTATGAGTGGGAATCTACTATTAAAATAAAAATTAAAGATCATGAATGCTATGCTTTTTGTGATTTGGGTGCTAGTGTTTCCACGATCCCAAAAACTTTGTGTGATTTGCTAGGTTTCCGTGAATTTGATGATTGTTCTTTAAACTTGCACCTTGCGGATTGCACTATTAAGAAAAATATGGGAAAGATTAATGATGTTCTTATTGTTGCAGATAGTAATTATGTGCCCATAGATTTCATTGTTCTTGATATAGATTGCAATCCTTCATGTCCTATTATTCTCGGTAGACCTTTCCTTAGAACGATTGGTGCAATTATTGATATGAAGGAAGGAAATATTAGATTCCAACTTCCGTTAAGGAAGGTCATGGAACACTTTCCTAGAAAGAAAATTAAATTACCCGATGAATCTATTATGAGAGCCACTTATGGATTGCCTACCAAAGATGGCAATACCTAGATCTATCTTCGCTTTTATGCCTAGCTAGGGGCGTTAAACAATAGCACTTGTTGGGAGGCAAACCAATTTTATTTTTATTCCTTGATTTTTGCTCCTGTTTAGTAATAAATAATTTATCTATCCTCTGTTTTGGTTGTATTTTTTGTGTTTAATTAGTGTTTGTGCCAAGTAGAACCGTTGGGAACACTTGGGGAAAGTCTTTTTGATCCTGCTGTAATAAACAGAAACTTTAGCGCTCACGAGAATTGCTGCCATTTTTTACAGGAGAGTGCTATTTAGGTAACTATTTTTGAAGATGATTAATAGATAAATTCCACACGTCCATAAATTTATTTTAGAATTTTTGGGGTTCCAGAAGTATTCTAAATCTACAGATTACTACAGACTGTTCTGTTTTTGACAGATTCTGTTTTTCGTGTGTTGTTTGCTTATTTTGATGAATCTATGGCTAGTATTAGAGTTTATGAACCATAAAAAAGTTGTAATACAGTAGGTTTAACACCAATATAAATAAAGAATGAGTTCATTACAGTACCTTGAAGTGGTGGTTTGTTTTCTTTTACTAAAGGAGCTCATGAAGATTTTCTTTTAAGTTTTGTGTTGTGAAGTTTTCAAGTTTTGGGTAAGGATTTGATGGAGTATGGAACAAGGAGTGGCAAGAGACTAAGCTTGGGGATGCCCAAGGCACCCCAAGGTAAAATACAAGGACACCAAAAATCCTAAGCTTGGGGATGCCCCGGAAGGCATCCCCTCTTTCGTCTTCGTTCATCGGTAACTTGACTTGGAGCTATATTTTTATTCGCCACATGATATGTGTATCGCTTGGAGCGTATTGTATGATTTGAGTCTTTGCTTTTTAGTTTACCACAATCATCCTTGCTGCACACACCTTTTGAGAGAGACACACATGAATTGGAATTTATTAGAATACTCTATGTGCTTCACATATATCTTTTGAGCTATATAGTTTTTGCTCTAGTACTTCACTTATATCTTTTAGAGCACGGTGGTAATCTTATTTTATAGAAATAATTGATATCTCATGCTTCACTTATATTATTTTGAGAGTCCTTTAGAACAACATGGCAATTTGCTTTTAGTCATAATAAAAACTTTCATATAAGTGCATTGAATACTAAGAGAAGTTTGATACTTGATGATTGTTTTGAGATATGGAGATAGTGATATCAAAGTTGTGCTAGTTGAGTAGTTGTGAATTTGAGGAATACTTGTGTTGAAGTTTGCAAGTCCCGTAGCATGCACGTATGGAAAACGTTGTGTAACAAATTTGAAACATGAGGTGTTATTTGATTGTCTTCCTTATGAGTGGCGGTCGGGGACGAGCGATGGTCTTTTCCTACCAATCTATACCCCTAGGAGCATGCACGTAATACTTGGTTTTTGATGACTTGTAGGCTTTTGCAATAAGTATGTGAGTTCTTTATGACTAATGTTGAGTCCATGGATTATACGCACTCTCACCCTTCCATCATTGCTAGCCTCTTTGGTACCGTGCATTGCCCTTTCTCACCTTGAGAGCTGGTGCAAACTTCGCCGGTGCATCCAAACCCCGTGAACGATATGCTCTATCACACATAAACCTCCTTATATCTTCCTCAAAACAGCCACCATACCTACCTGTTATGGCATTTCCATAGCCATTCCAAGATATATTGCCATGCAACTTTCCGCCGTTCCGTTTATTATGACACGCATCATCATTGTCATATTGCCTTGCATGATCATGTAGTTGACATCGTATTTGTGGCAAAGCCACCATTCACAATTCTTTCATACATGTCACTCATGAGTCATTGCACATCCCGGTACACCGCCGGAGGCATTCATATAGAGTCATATCTTGTTCTAGTATGAGTTGTAATCATTGAGTTGTAAATAAATAGAAGTGTGATGATCATCAGTAATAGAGCATTGTCCCATAAAAAAGAAAAAAATAAAGGACAAATATTAAAAAATAAGGCCCAAAAAAAGGGGCAATGCTACTATCCTTTTTTCTACACTTGTGCTTCAAAGTAGCACCATGATCTTTATGATAGAGAGTCTCTTGTTTTGTCATTTTCATATACTAGTGGGAATTTTTCATTATAGAACTTGGCTTGTATATTCCAACAATGGGCCTCCTCAAGTGCCCTAGGTCTTCGTGAGCAAGCAAGTTGGATGCACACCCACTTAGTTTCTTTTGTTGAGCTTTCATACATTTATAGCTCTAGTGCATCTGTTGCATGGCAATCCCTACTCCTTGCATTGACATCAATTGATGGGAATCTCCCTAGCCCATTGATTAGCCGCGCCGATGTGAGACTTTCTCCTTTTTTGTCTTCTCCACATAACCCCCTTCATTATATTCTATTCCACCCATAGTGTTATATCCATGGCTCACGCTCATGTATCGCGTGAAAGTTGAAAAAAGTTTGAGATTAGTAAAGTATGAAACAATTGCTTGGCTTGTCATCGGGGTTGTGCATGATGAGAGGATTCTTGTGTGATGAAAACGGAGCATGACCAAACTATATGATTTTGTAGGGATGAACTTTCTTTGGCCATGTTATTTTGGGAAGACATGATTGCTTAGTTAGTATGCTTGAAGTATTATTATTTTTATGTCAATATTAAACTTTTATCTTGAATCTTTCGGATCTGAACATTCATGCCACAATAAAGAAAATTACATTGAGAAATATTTTAGGAAGCATTCCACATCAAAATTCTGTTTTTATCATTTACCTACTCGAGGACGAGCAGGAATTAAGCTTGGGGATGCTTGATATGTCTCCAACGTATCTATAATTTTTGATTGTTCCATGCTATTATATTATCTGTTTTGGATGATAACGGGCTTTATTTTACACTTTTATATTATTTTTGGGACTAACCTATTAACCAGAGGCCCAGCCCAAATTGTTTTTTTTGCCTATTTCAGTGTTTCGCAGAAAAGGAATATCAAACGGAGTCCAAACGGAATGAAACCTTCGGGATCGTGATTTTTGGAACAAACGTGATCCAGAGGACTTGGAGTGGACGTCAAGAAATCAACAAGGAGGCCACGAGGCAAGGGGGCACACCTACCCCCCTGGGCGCGCCCTCCACCCTCGTGCCCCCCTCGTTGCTCCATCAACCTACCTCTTCCTCCTATATATATATATATTCATATACCCCGCAAACATCTAGGAGCACCACGAAACCCTATTTCCACCGCCGCAACCTTCTGTACCCAAGAGATCCCATCTTGGGACCTTTTCCGGAGCTCCGCCCCTCCGATGGCCCCTCCGGTGATGTGTGAGTAGTTTACCTCAGACCTTCGGGTCCATAGCTAGTATCTAGATGGCTTCTTCTCTCTCTTTGGATCTCAATACAAAGTTCTCGATTCTCTTGGAGATCTATTCGATGTAATCTTCTTTTGAGGTGTGTTTGTTGAGATCCGATGAATTGTGGGTTTATGATCCAGATTATCTATGAACAATATTTGAATCTTCTCTGAATTCTTTTATGTATGATTGGTTTATCTTTGCAGGTCTCTTTGAATTATCAGTTTGGTTTGGCCTACTAGATTGATCTTTCTTGTAATGGGAGAAGTGCTTAGTTTTGGGTTCAATCTTGCAGTGCTCGATCCAGTGACAGAAACGGAAACGACACATATTGTATTGTTGCCATAAAGGATAAAAACATGGGGTTTACATAATATTGCATGAGTTTATCCCTCTACATCATGTCATCTTGCTTAAGGCGTTACTCTGTTCTTATGAACTTAATACTCAAGATGCATGCTGGATAGCGGTCGATGTGTGGAGTAATAGTAGTAGATGCAGGCAGGAGTCGTCTACTTGTCACGGACGTGATGCCTATATACATGATCATACCTTGATATTCTCATAATTATTCTCTTTTCTATCAATTTCTCGACAGTAATTTGTTCACCCACCGTAATACTTATGCTATCTTGAGAGAAGCCACTGGTGAAACCTACGCCCCCCGGTCTATTTTTCATCATACAAGTTTCCAATCTATTTTATTTTGCAATCTTTACTTTCAATCTATATCATAAAAATACAAAAAATATTTATCTTATTATTATTATCTCTATCAGATCTCACTCTTGCAAGTGGCCGTGAAGGGATTGACAACCCCTTTATCATGTTGGTTGCGATGTTCTTATTTGTTTGTGTAGGTACGAGGTGACTCGCGCGTGGTCACCTACTGGATTGATACCTTGGTTCTCAAAAATGGAGGGAAATACTTACGCTGCTTTACTGCACCACCCTTTCCTCTTCAAGGGAAAACCAATGCAGAGCTCAAGAGGTAGCAATAACCCGATAGGAGTTAAGTCAGATGATAAGCCGGCAGGTGTTAAGTCGGATGATAACTCGGAGGATGTTAAGTCAGATGATAACCTGACAGGTGTTAAGTCAGTTATAACCCAACAGATGTTAAGTCAGATCATAACACGGCAGACAGTCATAACCTGGCAGACAGTTATGACCCGATAGACAGTCATAACCCGACAGACAATCATAATCCGGCAGACAGAGTTGCCTGGGGTTAACAGGCCCGAGACGTTAAGAAGCCCATGAAGAGAAGTCAGAATAGTTTAAATCTTAATACGAGTTGGACTCTACATGTAACCCGCCCCTTCAACTTATATAAGGAGGGGCAGGGCTCCCCATGAGGGACATGTGACAAGAGAAAAAATCTTAAGGGTTAGACATAACTAGGAGAGCTGGTTGACGGTGACTCCCTCGTGATGTTAACGAAACCTAGACACAAACATCATGTAGGGTTGTTACCGGATGATGTTTCCCGGGGCCCGAAGCTGTCTAAATCCTTGTTTTCCGTTGTGTCTCTCGATTCTTCTCAACCCCTCTCAAGCTACCACATAGACGTGTTGGCCTCACGACTAAGTCCTCACACTAGGACATCTGACGTGACGATTCCATGACAGTTGGCGCCCACCGTGGGGCACTGATAACCCACAAGTATAGGGGATCACAACAGTTTTTGAGGGTAGAGTATTCAACCCAAATTTATTGATTCAACACAAGGGGAGCCAAAGAATATTCTCAAGTATTAGCAACCGAGTTGTTAATTCAACCACACCTGGAAACTTAGTATCTGCAGCAAAGTGTTTAGTAGCAAAGTAATATGATAGTAGTGGTAACAGTGGCAAAAGGTAACGGTAGAAAAAGTAATATTTTTGGTGTTTTATAGTGATGATAGCAATAGCAACGGAAAAGTAAATAAGCAAAGAACAATATATGGAAAGCTCGTAGGCATTGGATTGGTGATAGAGAATTATGCCGGATGTGGTTCATCATGTAACAGTCATAACATAGGGTGACACAGAACTAGCTCCAGTTCATCAATGTAATGTAGGCATGTATTCCTAATATAGTCATACGTGCTTATGGAAAAGAACTTGCATGACATCTTTTGTCCTACCCTCCCGTGGCAGCGGGGTCCTAGCGGAAACTAAGGGATATTAAGGCCTCCTTTTAATAGAGTACCGGACCAAAGCATTAACACATGGTGAATACATGAATTCCTCAAACTATGGTCATCACCGGGAGTGGTCCCGATTATTGTCACTTCGGGGTTGCCGGATCATAACACATAGTAGGTGACTATAGACTTGCAAGATAGGATCAAGAACTCACATATATTCATGAAAACATAATAGGTTCAGATCTGAAATCATGGCACTCGGGCCCTAGTGACAAGCATTAAGCATAGCAAAGTCATAGGAACATCAATCTCAGAACATAATGGATACTAGGGATCAAACCCTAACAAAACTAACTCGATTACATGATAAATCTCATCCAACCCATCACCGTCCAGCAAGCCTACGATGGAATTACTCACGCACGGCGGTGAGCATCATGAAATTGGTGATGGAGGATGGTTGATGATGACGACGGCGATGGATTCCCCTCTCCGGAGCCCCGAACGGACTCCAGATTAGCCCTCCCGAGAGAGTTTAGGGCTTGGCGGCGGCTCCGTATCATAAAACACGATGAATCCTTCTCCCTTATTTTTTCTCCCCGAACACGAATATATGGAGTTGGAGTTGAGGTCGGTGGAGCTCCAGGGGGCCCACGAGGCAGGGGGGCGCGCCCAGGGGGGCAGGCGCGCCCCCTGGCCTTGATTCTTTGCCAGTATTTTTTTTATTATTTCCAAATATAATCTCCGTGGAGTTTCAGGTCATTCCGAGAACTTTTGTTTCTGCACATAAATAACACCATGGCAATTCTGCTGAAAACTGCGCCAGTCCGGGTTAGTTCAATTCAAATCATGCAAGTTAGAGTCCAAAACAAGGGCAAAAGTGTTTGGAAAAGTAGATACGACGGAGAGGTCTCAACTCCCCCAAGCTTAAACCTTTGCTTGTCCTCAAGCAATTCAGTTGACAAATTGAAAGTGATAAAGAAAAACTTTTACAAACTCTGTTTGCTCTTGTTGTTGTAAATATGTAAAGCCAGCATTCAAGTTTTCAGCGAAGATTATGAACTAATCACATTCATAATAACACTTAGGTCTCATGTTTACTCGTATCAATGGCATAATCAACTAGCGAGCAATAATAATAA
Organism: Triticum dicoccoides; assembly: GCF_002162155.2. Taxonomy (NCBI): domain Eukaryota; kingdom Viridiplantae; phylum Streptophyta; class Magnoliopsida; order Poales; family Poaceae; genus Triticum; species Triticum dicoccoides. Next base: position 147,464,439 of record NC_041380.1, on the reverse strand, counting down.
ATCTCGGATGACAACACTTTCTCAAAACAATCATAATATGATATAACAAGATGGTATCTCGCTAGCCCTTTCTGAGACCGCAAAACATAAATGTAGAGCACCTTTAAAGATCAAGGACTGACTAGACATTGTATTTAATGGTGAAAGAGATCCAGTCAAGTCATACTCAATGTAAACTAACAGTAATGAATGCAAATGACACCAGTGCTCTCCAACTGGTGCTTTTTAATAAAAGGATGATGACTCAACATAAAAGAAAATAGATAGGCCCTTCGCAGAGGGAAGCAGGGATTTGTAGAGGTGACAGAGCTCGGTTTTGAAATAGAGATGAATAATATTTTGAGCGGTATACTTTCCTTGTCAACATAACAACCAAGAGATGGCGATATCTTCCATGCTACACATAGTATAGGTGGTTAACAAACAGAATGGTAAAGTTTATACTCCCCCTCCACCAACAAGCATCAATCCATGGCTTGCTCGAAACAATGAGTGCCTCCGACTAACAACAGTCTCGGGGGGAGTTTTGTTTGCAATTATTTTGATTTGATTTGCATAAAGCACGGGACTGGGCATCCCGGTGACCAGCCATTTTCTCATGAATGAGGAGCGGAGTCCACTCCTCTTGAGAATAACCCGCCTAACATGGAAGATACGGACAACCCTAGTTGATACATGAGCTATTCGAGCATACAAAACAGAATGTTTATTTGAAGGTTTAGAGTTTGGCACATACAAATTTACTTGGAACGTCAGGTAGATACCACATATAGGAAGGTATAGTGGACTCATATGGAATAACTTTGGGGTTTATGGGATTGGATGCACAAGCAGTATTCCCGCTTAGTACAGGTGAAGGCTAGAAAAAGACTGGGAAGCGACCGGCTAGAGAGCGACAACATACATGAACATGCATTAAAATTAATCAACACCGAATGCAAGCATGAGTAGGATATAATGCACCATGAACATAAATATCGTAGAGGCTATGTTGATTTTGTTTCAACTACATGCGTGAACATGTGCCAAGTCAAGCCACTCGAATCGTTCAAACGAGGATACCACCCTATCATACCACATCACAACCATTTTAATAGCATGTTGGCACGCAAGGTAAACCATTATAAGCTCCTAGCTAATTAAGCATGGCATAAGCAACTATAATCTCTAATTGTCATTGCAAACATGTTTATTCATAATAGGCTGAATCAGGAACGATGAACTAATCATATTTACAAAAACAAGAGAGGTCGAGTTCATACCAGCTTCTCCCATCTCAATCAGTCCATCATATATCGTCATGATTGCCTTTCACTTGCACGACCGAATGATGTGAATAATAATAACAGTGCACGTGCATTGGACTAAGCTGGAATCTGCAAGCATTCAATAAACAGGAGAAGACAAGGCAATATGGACTCTTGGCTAAATCAACAATAATGCATATAGGAGTCCCTTCAACAATTTAATCATGGTCTTCTCCTATCGACCCCCAAAGAAAAGAAATAAAACTATTTACACGGGAAAGCTCCCAACAAGCAAAAGAAGAACATGAAATCTTTTTGGGTTTTCTTTTTAATTACTACTACAAGCATGGAAATTAAAACTAGCTCAAATCTACAACTATTTTTTTGGTTTTTCTTAAGGTTTATTAAACACACAAGAAGAAAGCATAAAAAGAAATAAACTAACATGGATATTAAAATGAAAAAGTATGAGCACCAACATCTAGAAATGAGTGTGTGAACATGAATGTAGTGTCGGTGAGAAATACTGTAATGCCCACGATGCGGCTATGTCTCCCACGTGTCGAAGCACGACTTAGAGGCATAACCACATTGTAAGCAATGTCGCAAGTGAGGTAATCTTCACAACAACCCAAGTAATGAATAAGGAAAAGGAGTACAATAGTTGGCTTACACTCGCCACGTCACACAATAGCATAAATATCATTACATTCATCCAGATACACTCAAGGTCCGACTACAGAACCAAAATAAAGATAAACCCCAAATGCAACAATGTCCCCGATCGCCCCAACTGGGCTCCACTACTGATCATCTGGAAAGGAAACATAGTATCGTCCTGAGTCCTCATCGAACTCCCACTTGAGCTCAGTCAAATCTCCTGGAGCGGTATCACCGGTCCCTGCATCTGGTTTTGGAAGGAATCTGTGAGTCACGGGGACTCAGCAATCTCACACCCTCGTGGTCAAGACTATTTAAGCTTATAGGAAGGGTAAAAGGTATGATGTGGAGCTGCAGCAAGTGACTAGCATAAATGGTGGCTAACATACGCAAATGAGAGCGAGAAGAGAAGGCAAAGGCATGGTCGAGAAACTATGATCAAGAAGTGATCCTAGAACAACCTACGATCAAGCAAACCACGAGACCATGTTCTCTTCCCGGACTCCACCGAAAAGAGACCATCATGGCCACACACTCAGTTGATTCATTTTAATTAAGTTAAACTTTAGGTTTTCTACAATCGGACATTAACAAATTCCCATCTGCCCATAACTGCGGGCGCGGCTTTCGAAAGATCAAATCCCTGCAGGGGAGTCTGAACTTAGCCCATTACAAGCTCTCACGGTCAACGAAGGATATTCCTTCTCCCAAGACAATTCGATCAGACTCGGCATCCCGGTTACAAGACATCTCGACAATGGTAAAACTAAACCAGCAAAGGCACCCGAATGTGCCGACAAATCCTGATAGGAGCTGCACATATCTCGTTCTCAGGGTACACCGGATTGTCCAAGGTTCCGCTAGGCCAGCCCAGAGTTGCCCCTAGTGGCCACCGGCAGCTGACAGGTTGGACCAACACTTAGAGGAGCACTGGCCTGGGGGATTAAATAAAGATGACCCTTGAGTCCACGGAACCCAAGGGAAAAAGAGGCTATGTGGAAAATGGTAAAACCAATGTTGGGCATTGCTGGAGGAGTTTTATTCAAGGCGAACTATCAAGGGGTTCCCATTATAACCCAACCGTGTAAGGAACGCAAAATCAAGGAACATAACACCGGTATGACGGAAACTAGGGCGGCAAGAGTGGAACAAAACACCAGGCATAAGGCAGAGCCTTTCACCCTTTACCAAGTATATAAGTGCATTAAAATAACCAAGATAATATGATGATATCCCAACAATAAACATGTTCCAACAAGGAAGAAACTCCAATCTTCACCTGCAACTAGCAACGCTATAAGAGGGGCTGAGCAAAGCGGTAACATAGCCAAACAACGGTTTGCTAGGACAAGGTGGGTTAGAGGTTTGACATGGTAATATGGGAGGCATTAAAAGCAAGTGGTAGGTATCGTAGCATAGGCATAGCAAAAGAGCAAGCATCTAGCAAGCAAAGATAGACGTGATTTTGAGGGTATGGTCATCTTGCCTGCAAAGTTCTCCAAGTTGACGTTAGCTCGATCCTTGTAAGCGTACTCAACGGGCTCCTCGATCATGTACTCGTCTCCCGGCTCTACCCAAAGCAAGAAACACAAGCAAGGGAGAACAATCAACCACGTGCAATGCACAAACAACATGATGCAAAACATGGCATGATATGCGGGATGTGATATGCGGTGCATATGCATGTTTCGTAAAGGAATGATTTAACCTGGACTCAACATGGAAAACCAAGAGTGCCACTAGAAAGAGGGGTTGATTTCGGTCGAAATCGATATAAAGATCACCGGAATCGGATGCACGGTTTGGAAATGACAAGCAAAACAAATATGGCACCGATCTGCGATTAACAGCACGAGACCATCTAAATGCATCAAGAGCAACATGCTACAGCACTCTAACATAGCAACAAAATACGTGGCAGGGATCCATTCAGGAGGCTTGACAAAAGATGAACACTGAGCTACGGCTAATTCACACAATAGCAGGTTCAAACAAGCATGGCAAAAGTGCAAAAGATTACAGGTTACAGACTTAGTGAAAATAACAAGTCAGGAATATAACATCAGGAAGCAATGTTCAGAGCAAGATAACAACATGCTACAGGAACATATCATGGCAAAGCAAAGCATGACATGAAGCTACTCAAAGCATACAACAAAAGTCCCTTACTGACCACAAGCCAAAAGGGATCAGAAAATGCAATGGCAACCATGTGAACATAGCAATTATCGTCAACAGATTCAGACTTAGTGAAAAACTGGAACATGGCAAAAACAGACATTAAGTAGGCATGTTTACGAGCTCGATGCACTCACCACAAAGCATTGCATGATAAACTAAGCATACACCCAGCAAGCAGACATGACATAGAAGCTAGACATGGCAAGAACAATAACATAGCATGCATGGATCAACTATAACAAGGTCGGCAAAAATGCTTAACATGTAAACATTCTGCCAGGAACATTTTATAGCAAAAGTAGAGCTCGATTGACTCAAGCTAGGGTGCTCCATAATTGCAAAAAAAGACATGGATGGATAGAGCACCACAATATCTACAAAACATCCTTACTGATCATGCTCAAAAGAGGCATGGATCACTCTGTATCAACATGAACACATGGCATAAAAATAATGACAGGGCTAAGACTTAGAATATTTCTAAGTCCCTGAAATCAGTAACATTAAGTAAGCTACTTTGCATGCTTGTGCTAGTCACCACAGAGATCACAAAAATACATGGCATAAACCCCTATAAAGATGGCATGGCATACTTCAAAACTCATGTAGAGCTCAAGATCATAGGAGGCACACAACAATCATGGCAAAAATGACAAAAGTCCAATTACTGATATGAATCTGAAACTAACAGAAACTAGCACTCTTCCAACAGCATTTAGGGCATCAAGATGAGCTCAAATGAACATGATGCAATGAGATGAAATGAAGTACTCGTCGAGACGAACAATTTGATATGCTACACGCACAAATCGGAGCCATGGTTGCAGAGATATGATGCTGTGAAGAATGCAAAAAATACTAGGGTTTGGGGGTAAAAGTCAACCGAGGTGGATCTCAGATCCAGATCGCACGGACTTCGAGGATGAACTTGAGCTCGCCGGCGAGTCGTCGGAATCGTCATGGGCGAGGGGCGGCGAGGTGCTCCCAGGCCGGATCTCGCCGGATCCGGCTGGCGGGGAGCCGGGGCGGCGACGGGAAGGCGCAGCGGAGATGGGGCCAGCTCGTGCGGCGCGGGCAGTGAGGGAGCCATGTGGAGCTCGACGGCGGCGAGGTCGGGCGGTGAAGGCGGCGGGGTACCGGGCGGCGCGCGGGCAGCGAGGGAGCTGAGGGGGCGGCGCTCGCGGGATGGGCTCGGAGGGCCTGGTTCGGGCTCCAGCGGGCCGGTGGCGCGGGGCGGAGGCGCCTGCCATGTGGCGGGCTGTGAGTGGCGGCGGCGGTGTGTCTGGCGGCCGGCGGACGTGTCCGGCCGCGCGGAGGGGAAGAGGACTAGGTCTAGGGTTGGAAATGACCCGAAATTTCGGGGGAGTGGCTATATTTATAGGTAGAGGGAGCTAGGAGGCTCCAAATTGAGCATGGTTTTCGGCCACGCGATCGTGATCGAACGATCTAGAAGGTGGAGGAGGTTTAGGTGGGTTTTGGGCCACTTTGGAGGGGTGTTGGGCTGCAACACACACGAGGCCTTTTCGGTTCCTCGGTTAACCGTTGAAGTATCAAACGAAGTCCAAATGGCATGAAACTTGACAGGCAGTCTACCGGTAGTAAACCAAGGCCGCATGAAAAGTCTCGGTCCAATCCGAAAACGTTTAATACCCGCACACGAAAAGAGGTAGAAAGGAACACCGGAGGACATAGGAGCACCGGAATGCAAAACGGACAACGGGGAAAATGCTCGGATGCAAGAGACGAACACGTATGCAAATACAATGCACATGATGACATGATATGAGATGCATGACAATGAGAAAAGCACACGGAGGCAAAAACCCAACAACGAGGAAATATCATAACTTAGTGCCGCAAACGGCAAGAGTTGGAACACAAATATGGCAAGTTACATACGGGGTGTTACAAATACGTACTCCCCCAAGCTTAGGCTTTTGGCCTAAGTTGGTCTATTTCTACGGATGGCCTAGCGAATATCCAAAGTTGTAGTTGGGGTCATACTGAGATGCAGCAGTCATTGCATCATGGGCTGCAGCTTGGAGGCGAGCTATCTCAGCCCTCCTCTTATACTCTTTTGCCTCCTCTCTGGTTATAAAATATCTCCCCTTTGCCTGAAAGTCAAAGAAAGTAGAAGAAGGGAGAGTGACGTGATAGGTGTGTCGTCTGTCAAAGATTAGTCGGTACTGGAGGAACTAATCGTTCCTCTCAACAAAATAATGATGAACCATAGCCTCATAGTCCAAATAAGCAGGAGGCAACTCAATATCATCCTCACGTATGGTTATACCAAGAAAATTAGCTATACGAGTTGCATAAATTCCACCAAAGAAATCTCCATTAAATACATTATGATGCAACCTATGTGCAACAATGGCTCCCAAATTATAAGATTTATCTCCCAACACAGCACTCCTAAGAATACTGAGGTCAGGGACACACATATGACATGCTTCATCTTTACCATTTATGCACCTACCTATGAAGAGAGCAAAATAATGTATAGAAGGAAAATGAATGCTCCCTATGGTAGCTTGTGCTATATCTCTAGATTCCCCCACATTTATACTAGCAAGAAAATCTCTAAATTCAGATTTGCGAGGTTCACTAGCACTACCCCATTGTGGAAGTTTGCAAGCAGTGGTAAAATCCTCTAAGTCCATAGTATAGGAATTTTCATATAGATCAAACAAGACAGTTTGAGAATTGCGTGAAGATGAAAATTCAAACCTCCTCACAAAGGAACTAGTGAGATAGTGGTACTGATGGCACTTTTCTGCCTCGAAGCTCACAAGATCAGTGTTACACAAATATGCATTAAATTCTTCCTTAATTCCTGCTCCATCCATGAAGTCCTCTGAAGGCCATTCACAAGGCCGCACTGGGGCGTCCCTTGGTGGTTCATCATCAGCATCACGCATTGCAAGCCTGGGTCCTTGCTTCCTTGAAAAACCACCTTGGTACATTTTCCTAAGCATATTTTTTTCCTCTGAAAAATTAGTAAAATTTTAGTAACTTCACCAAACTCAACAATATTGATAGCAACTACTCCTACAAGTGCCTAGAGCATATATCATGCATTAGAACTACTTGGAACCATATAAGTTTGACATGCAAGCTCAAGAACATGGTCACCTAGGCAGCACAAATTTGCAATGAATAAAGCACTAGGACAAAAACTAATTGGACCAATGGAGGAGTCACATACCAAGGAACAATCCCCCAAAGAAGTGTTGTGAGAGGTGCTTTGAGCAAGGAGATCGAAAATCGCAGCAAAATGAGCTAGAACTCGTGCTTGAGCTGGATGGTGATTTTTTTGGGAGGAAGAAGAAGTGTGTGGGTGCAGGAATAAGTGGAGGGGAGCCACGTTGGCCCCGCGAGGCAGGGGGACGCGCCCAGGGGGTGGGCGCGCCCTGGACCCTCGTGGCCAGGTGCTTGCTCCCCCTGCTGTGTTCTTAGTGCCAGATATTCTCAAATATTCCAGAAAAAATCATATTAAATTGGCAGGGCATTTGGAGAACTTTTATTTTCGGGGTATTTTTATATTGCACGGATAAATCAGAAAATAGACAGAAAAATACTATTTTTACTTTATTTCAACTAAATAACAGAAAGTAAAAGGAGGGTACAGAAGGTTGTGCTTTCTAACTTCATCCATCTCATGCTCATCAAAAGGAATCCACTAACAAGGTTGATCAGGTCTTGTTAACAAACTCATTCCGAATAACATGGAACCGGAGAATTTTCGAATAACACTAGGTTACCTCAATGGGGATATGCACATCCCCAACAATCAGAATATCATATTTCTTCCTGATAGTAGGAAGAGGAAATTCAAAACCTCCAAAAATAATCGATGAAATTTTTCCAATAGAATTGATACTGTGAACTTGAGGTTGTTTCCTCGGAAAGTGTACCGTATACTCATTACCATTAACATGAAAAGTGACATTGCCTCTGGTGCAATCAATAACAGCCCCTAAGGTATTCAAAAAAGGTCTTCCAAAAATAATAGACATACTATCGTCCTCGGGAATATCAAGAATAACAAAGTCCGTTAAAATAGTAACGTTTGCATCTACAACATGCACGTCCTCACAAATACCGACAGGTATAACAGTCGATTTATCAGCCATTTGCAAAGATATTTCAGTAGGTGTCAACTTATTCAAATCAAGTCTATGATATAAAGAGCGAGGCATAACACTAACACTGGCTCTAAGATCACATAAAGCAGTTTTAACATAGTTTCTTTTAATGGAGCATGGTATAGTTGGTACTCCGGGATCTCCAAGTTTCTTTGGTATTCCTCCCTTAAAAGTATAATTAGCAAGCATGGTGGAAATTTCAGCTTCCGGTATCTTTCTTTTATTAGTAACAATATATTTCATGTACATAGCATAAGGATTCATTTTAAGCATATCAGTCAAACGCATACGCAAAAAGATAGGTCTAATCATTTCAGCAAAGTGCTCAAAATCCTCATCATCCTTTTTCTTGGATGGCTTAGGAGGAAAAGGCATGGGTTTCTGAACCCAAGGCTCTCTTTCCTTACCGTGTTTCCTAGCAACAAAGTCTCTCTTATCATAACGTTGATTCTTTGATTGTGGGTTATCAAGATCAACAGCAGGTTCAGCTTCTGCATCATTATCATTGCTAGGTTGAGCATCAACATGAACATTATCATTAACATTATCACTAGTTTCATATTCATTACCATATTGTGTTTCAGCATCAGAAATAGAGATATCATTGGGATTCTCAGGTGTGTCAATAACAGGTTCACTAGAAGCATGCGAAGTCCTATCATTTTTCTTTTTCTTCCATTTAGAAGGACTAGGTGCATCAATATCATTTCTCTGAGTATCTTGCTCAATTCTCTTAGGATGGCCCTCAGGATACAAAGGTTCCTGGGTCATTTTACCACCTCTAGTCATAACTCTAACATCATTATCATTTTTCTTACTATTTAATTCGTTGAGCAAATCATTCTGAGCTTTAAGTACTTGTTCTACTTGAGTGGTAACCATAGAAGCATGTTTTCTAATGAGTTTAAGTTCACCTTTAACTCTAGACATATAATCACCCAAGTGTTCAATCATATAAGCATTTTGTTTCAATTGTCTACCAAAATAAGCATTGAAGTCTTCTTGCTTAACCATAAAGTTATCAAACTCATCCAAACATTGTCTAGCAAACTTAGTAGGAGGGATTTCAGCTTTATCATATCTATAGAGAGAATTTACCTTTACTACCTGTGTCGGGTTATCAAGACCATATGTTTCTTCAATAGGTGATGGATTAAAACCATATATTTCTTCAACAGGAGGTAAATTAAGACCATGTATTTCTTCAATAGGAGGTAAATTCTTAACATCTTCAGCTTTAATACCATTTTCTCTCATGGACTTCTTTGCCTCTTGCATATCTTTAGGACTGAGAAATAGAGCACCTCTTTTCTTCGGGGTTGGTTTAGGAATAGGCTCAGGAGTTGGCTTAGGAAGTGTCTAATTATTTTCATTTGTCAACATATTATTCAATAGAATTTCAGCTTCATCCGGTGTTCTTTCCCTGAAAATAGAACCAGCACAACTATCCAGGTGGTCTCTGGAAGCATCGGTTAGTCCATTATAAAAGATATCAAGTATTTCATTTTTCTTAAGAGGATGATCAGGCAAAGCATTAAGTAATTGGAGAAGCCTCCCCCAAGCTTGTGGGAGACTCTCTTCTTCAATTTGCACAAAATTATATATATATCCCTTAAAGCAGCTTGTTTCTTATGAGCAGGGAAATATTTAGCAGAGAAGTAATAAATCATATCCTGGGGACTACACACACAACCAGGATCAAGAGAATTAAACCATATCTTAGCATCACCCTTTAATGAGAACGAAAATATTTTAAGGATATAAAAGTAGCGAGTTCTCTCATCATTAGTGAACAGGGTGGCTATATCATTTAATTTAGTAAGATGTGACACAACAGTTTCAGATTCATAGCCATAAAAAGGATCAGATTCAACCAAAGTAATTATATCAAGATCAATAAGAATTCATAATCCTTATCAGTAACAAAGATAGGTGAAGTAGCATAAGCAGGATCAAATTTCATTCTAGCATTCAGAGTTTTTTGTTTAAGCTTAGCTAATAATTTCTAAAGATCACTTCTATCATTGCATGCAAGAAAGTCTTTTTTAGTTTCTTCATCCATAACATAGCCCTCAGGCACAACATGCAATTCATATTTATTAGGAGAGGCTTCATCATCACTTTCATCAATATTATCATTTTCAATAATTTCATTCTCTCTAGCCCTAGCAAGTTGTTTTCAAGAAATTCACCAAGTGGCACAGTAGTATCAAGCATAGAAGTAGTTTCATCATAAGTATCATGCATAGCAGAAGTGGCATCATCAATAGTATGCGACATATCAGAATTAATAGTAGAAGCAGGTTTAGGTCTAGCAAACTTACTCAAAACAGAAGGTGAATCAAGTGCAGAGCTAGATGAAAGTTCCTTACCTCCCCTCGTAGTTGAGGGATAAATTTTTGTTTTCATGTCTTTCAAATTCTTCATAGTGACCAACAGATATAAATCCCAAGTGACTCAAAGAATAGAGCTATGCTCCCCGGCAACGGCGCCAGAAAATAGTCTTGATAACCCACAAGTATAGGGGATCACAACAGTTTTCAAGGTTAGAGTATTCAACCCAAATTTATTGATTCGACACAAGGGGAGCCAAAGAATATTCTCAAGCATTAGCAGTTGAGTTGTCAATTCAACCACACCTGAAAACTTAGTATTTGCAGCAAAGTGTTTAGTAGCAAAGTGATATGATAGTAGTGGTAACGGTGGCAAAACGTAACAGTAGCAAAAGTAATATTTTTGGTCTTTTATAGTGATGATAACAATAGCAACGAAAAAGTAAATAAGCGAAGAACAATATATGGAAAGCTCATAGGCATTGGATCGGTGATAGAGAATTATGTCGGATGTGGTTCATCCTGTAATAGTCATAACATAGGGTGACACAGAACTAGCTCCAGTTCATCAATGTAATGTAGGCATGTATTCCAAATATAGTCATACGTGCTTATGGAAAAGAACTTGCATGACGTCTTTTGTCCTACCCTCCCGTGGCAGGGGGTCCTAGCGAAAACTAAGGGATATTAAGGCCTCCTTTTAATAGAGTACCGAACGAAAGCATTAACACATGGTGAATGCGTGAACTCCTCAAACTATGGTCATCACCGGGAGTGGTCCCGATTATTGTCACTTCGGGGTTGCCGGATCATAACACATAGTAGGTGACTATAGACTTGCAAGATAGGATCAAGAACTCACATATATTCATGAAAACATAATAGGTTCAGATTTGAAATCATGGCACTCGGGCCCTAGTGACAAGCATTAAGCATAGCAAAGTCATAACAACATCAATGTCAGAACATAGTGGATACTAGGGATCCAATCCTAACAAAACTAACTCGATTACATGATAAATCTCATCCAACCCATCACCGTTCAGCAAGCCTATGATGGAATTACTCACGCACGGCGGTGAGCATCATGAAATTGGTGATGGAGGATGGTTGATGATGACGACGACGACGGATTCCCCTCTCTGGAGCTCCGAACGGACTCCAGATCAGCCCTTCCGAGAGAGTTTAGGGTTTGGCGGCGGCTCCGTATCGTAAAACGCGATGAATCCTTCTCCCTTATTTTTTTCTCCCCGAACACGAATATATGGAGTTGGAGTTGATGTCGGTGGAGCTCCAGGGGGCCCACGAGGCAGGGGGCAGGCGCGCCCCCACCCTCGTGGCTAGGGTGTGGCCCCCCTGGCCTTGATTCTTTGCCAGTATTTTTTATTATTTCCAAAAATAAACTCCGTGGAGTTTCAGTCATTCCGAGAACTTTTGTTTCTGCACATAAATAACACCATGGCAATTCTGCTGAAAACAGCATCAGTCCGGGTTAGTTCCATTCAAATCATGCAAGTTAGAGTAAAAACAAGAGCAAAAGTGTTTGGAAAAGTAGATACGACGGAGATGTATCAGGCACGCGCACGGTGGTGTTGAGTCTTGAAGGGATTTCTCCAAGGGATCGACAGGTTCACAATTTTCCGGATGAAGAATAGCCCGTTTGAGAGGATCTACATCAGTTTTCAAGTTCATCATTCCGGATTTACGATTTATGCGATCTATAGGTTCGACTGAGATTAAGGCTGCGGTTTGTCTGCTGCCATCCCGCGGTTTATTTGATTTTCTCCAAATCAGTGATATAGACAGATTTTGGATTAAGGCCCGAGGGAAAGCGGCATGCTACGAGCGGTCACAATGATAGTATCAACCAAGGTTAAGTATTACTATATCGATATGGGCACGTACGTGTCGTCGCGTGCGCCAGCATTGCTGTTGCTTTATTCTAAACCGGAATACATGGGGGCGCGTCAAGGTCCAAGACAGCTGTTTGATTCTTCAGCGACAACTTTAGATTTGACCGGTCATTGATTCCTTTCAAAGAGACCAAAAAACAAGTCATGAACTATTAATCTGGCAATCTGTCCAATCGCAGATTCCACCGAGACGTCAAGTCCCAGGAAAAGCCACTTCGAGTCACGGCGGTTCAAGTTTTTTCACCAAGGACAAGTACGACTCGGACGAGGAGTCAAACAGGCCGGGTTTGAACCGTCTCGCCGAATCAGAGTTACCACCGCGGTCATAAAAACTGCTCCGTCTTCGCCGACCTGGTGGCTTAGCAACCTGTTCCTCATATGAGCACGTCATCAATAGTAGAGAGCCATCTTAGCCACCATGGCCTTGCCTGGTTTCCAGCGTGAGCCGCCTCAACCATTGAGTGGTTTCCACCTTGAGCTACCGGGCCTTATTCTGCCTGCACCATGGATCGCTTATGACTCGTTTTTGTTGCTTCTGCTGACCATCTTCGAGCTGGCCTCGCCGTTGAGTCGCCATCCTCCATTGGAGTACATCTCCAAGCCACCATAACCGGCTTGCCGCAGTCAGCCTCGCCCGCCTTGAGCCCGCTGTGAGCCGCCGCCGGGGAGTCGCTGGAATCGCTTGAACAGCCATCCATCCCGAACCGTTGCGCTGCTTGGCTCCGCCTCAGCTGTGAGAAGTTGTTGAACCGGCCCTCTGCCCACGCCAGTGCCTCTCCAACCCGCTGCCACGTCTGCGGCCTCACTCCAGCGCCGTGGTTCGTCCCGCCTCAACTGTCGTCCCGGTGTTGGACCGCCGTCGGGTCAAGTTGACCTGGCCTCGCCGTCGCCACTACTACCGAACCTGGAGTCACCCCGCGACGCTACCGCGGCCCACCTTACCTCGCGCTACGTCAAACCGGCCTGCCACCTCCTTCTCCAACCGGGCCGCGCCTCCGCTTCGTCAGACCCGCCAGATAGTGGGTGTGGACACGGTTTCCATCGCTTCGAGCCTCACCAACCTAACGCGCCAAGCCGTCCCTGATGGACTGGCATTTATCGCCCACCGCCGCTGCTGCTGTGCGCCGCCTTTATCGCCGCTCTAAACCGCCCGGCCTCCACCGGCCACCTCTGCTTGAGCCGCCATGCGCCAAGTTGCCGCCACCTTGATTGAAACCTGCTACAGTCAGCCGCTGCCACTGCCTCTGAACTTGAGCCGCCGTGACCCTCCACTCCAGGATGGCCTTGATGTCGGCACGAACCGGCCAGCCTTGAATCACCGCCTAAACTGCCGTCTCTACTCGGTCTCGGATTGAGTCACGACACGACCCTGAGTCGCCATCATCGCTACAATCCATCGCAGCCTTATCTCCTCCAAGTCGCCTGCGGGCCGCCCTACGCTAAGTCGCCGGTCCCCTAGCACGCCTCGCTTTACAGCAGAGAGCCGCCCATCGCCGCCGAGCACGCCTCGCTTTTCGTCCAGAACCGTCGTTGCTTATCACCTTCGCAAGAACCGCCTTGGCTCCTGTGGCCGCTATTGAGCCGTCTCGGTCTCCCATCCCCTCGCTAGTACGCCTCGCCGCTGGCGCATTATCAAACCGCCGCATCCTCATCTTCGCTATTGCGGCCCCTTCATCTCTTTCTGCTCCAACTTCTGCCACCACACAAGATGCTGCAAGACGTTCAGAATCACCAAAAGTTTCAGGAACGACAAGGGGATTTCTACTGCTAGCTAAATACAACACTGATGAAAGGTGCCAGTTCTCCAGCATCCCAGCGCGCGATATTTACTTGTCATCACTTCTGCAGGGCCCCTGCGGTCGTCGTCAAAGTCGCCCATAGTGTCAGCTGTCCCTACGGCCACTGCCGCCGCGCCTTGAGCAGGCTGGGCAACCCGCCCCCATTGACTCAAGCCGCCCTCACCAGTGTGTCGGCCTCGCGCTGCCTCTGTTTCAAGTCGCCGCTGCCTCCGCTGAGTCACTGCCTCTTTTCACCGAGAGCCTCCTCAGTCACCTTTAGAACTGCGTCAGGACTCGGTTGCTACCTCCGCTAACCCGCTGGCCACTGACTCGCCGGGCGCTTTGAAACCACCCTGCTGACCCGCCGGATGGGGCAGTCGCCGAGCGCCTCCGCTAAGCGCCTGAGTTGTCGTCGAGCAGTCTCGCCTCCGTCACCGGCCTCGTGCCAGTCTGTCTGTCATAGCTCGTGTATGACTTTGCTGTTGAGCAGCCTTGCCTTTGAGCGCCTGATTGAAAGCAGTACAACCCGCTTCGAAGCAGCACAACGGATCAGCAAAGCCAGCGGACATCCACCACTGCTCCTATGAAAAGTCATCTACAGTCCACGTGAAGGCCGAAGCCAACCCAATAATCAAAAACTTCCAACTAGCACTCCTACTCATCACATGGAGGCTACTGGGCTAGGCAAAAAATCCCATGCAGAGTAAAAGGTTCAAAAAGTTATCTCTACCACTTACGTAAAGTGACTTAGGGCATCTCCAACAGTTATAAGATAGACGTTGGTAAATTTGCCACCTAGGATATAGTGATGATGTGGCATGTAATAAATGCGGAGAGAGAGCAAAGTTGTATGTAGATTAACCAACAACCTTTGCACAAGCTCCAAGGTAAAATAGAGAGCAATCACATTTATTTTCTCATAATCTATTGGATAACTTAGATACAATCCATTTGAGTAGTTGTATGATAGCTTGTTGGTTGATGACATAGACATTTTACCAACAAGACTAACATACAACCTGTTGGAGATGCCCTTAGGCACATATTGATGAAGAAAGCCAACGGAAGTAGGAATATTGCACAATACTAGTACTTTTGCTCTGATTCAAAAGATAAGGCCAACAGAAGCAGTACTACCGTCAGCAAGATGACCATGAGCATACACTTTAAAAAAGGTGGACTGGTCAGGATGACCCGGAGGGTCTGTTCAAAGTCATCCAGCTCCGGTTCTGCTGTGTCTAGTCAGCCACCGCCTTGCCTCAAATGGACAGAGTGGCTTAAAAATGGCGCTATACATGGATCATCCATCGTTTAAACGAACCAGGTGATATCCTTTCTATGTATTTTATTCATACATATTAAATTGTTTGAGAACAATTACTCTGGTGTATAATATTTATGCAGGACCATTATTCATTACAAAAAGGTGTCACGTAAGGGGTGCGCGCCAACATCATATTTGCACTAGTGCTTGTTCATACCGTGATGCTCGATGGATACATACATGAGTCGCCGCTCCTACTACATCAACACAACACGACTGACTCGCCTGTCTGCGCGGCTGACCACGCCTGCAATTAACTCGCCCGTCCGCACCAGCTTACAATGTCGCGGCCGACTCATCTGTCTGCTGCCACGGCCGACTCAGTCGTGATTGATTTCAGCTTCACCGCGGTGATGGCCAACTCCGCGGTGGATAATTCTGGCCTACTATATCAGGTGAAATCCATCCAGTATATTTTTATATTATATATTGCTTTCTTTAAAAGAGCAATTACTCTGGCTTGCAAAGTTCTCTAATGCAGGACCCTAAACCGCCATAATTGTGCAAATTTAAAGGCCGTCGAAAAATTTCTGGCTTAGAAAGAAGGATTCCGGTTTAAAATCCGGCTCAAGGGAAATCTGCCTCCCACAAAGCTTTGAAGCTCTCAATATCTGGTTTAAGAATTTCCGACTCAAAAGAATAATCTCTCGCAAGTTTGAGTTCTTAGGAAAAATTAAAGGGACCAAAGAGAGTCTGTTGCAAAAGCACAGCTCAAGCATAGGTGCCCCTTGAGCATAGCTCACAATATCATTTGGGGGCTTGGTCGTATTCGAACCATAGCTACACCTCTTGATTGGCGTAAGACCACCAGGGAAATCACTTGGGGGCTTGGTCGTATTCGAACCATAGCTACACCTCTTGATCGGCGTAAGGCCACCAGGGAAATCACTTGGGGGCTTGGTCATATTCGAACCATAGCTACACCTCTTGATCGACGTAAGGTTACCAGGGAAATAACTTGGGGGTTTGGTCGTATTCGAACCATAGCTACACCTCTTGATCGGCGTAAGGCCACCAGGGAAATCACTTGGGGGCTTGGTCGTATTCGAACCATAGCTAACACCTCTTGATTGGCATAAGGCCATCAGGGAAATCACTTGGGGGATTTTGTCATATCCGAACCATAGCTCAAACCCTCTTGATCGGTGCAACACCACAATTATGATTATTTAAATCCTTCTTGATTTTTTAGTTTTATAATGCTTTATGAGTATAATTTATCCTGTGTTTATTAAACCAGCCTGGCCTTTGACTATACGTCATCAGTAAGAGGTACACTAATGTCCGGTGTTTATTGACCCAGACTGGTTCTATTCATAAACCAGCAATACATGATAATTACCAGTATTCAAGTTTTATGTTATCACCCTTACTCTACTGGTTTGGTAAACCAACAATGTGATCAAATATCACAGGAAGCCGTTCTTCAGACCGAGTTATATTATTCAAATCTTTAATAGCCAACATGGCTGGATTTTTATTATGGTTATCAATAACCAGTATTATGATTGAGGTTTTTAAAGTCGCTTTAGCGCAATGCCAATTATTTTATCAATGGATATGATTTATTCTATAGTGGAAGGAATAGTCCCGAGTCGTTGCAGGCTTACGACCCGACACTTGGGGGCTACATTATTCAAGTTGAGATCACATCAAATATGCAAGTTTCATGTCGCTGCAAGTATGCACCATGACACTTGGGGGCTAATGCAAAGTCATTTTTACTAGCATTATTGAAGACCCGAATCATCACATCATAATGAGCCGGCCCTTTGGGGCTACCAATTGCTCCTGGCGAAAACTCAAGGTACACAAGCCTTAATCCATTATATTGAAGGATCCACTACTAAGTTGGTAAAGCACAAAACTCTTAACCTTATGGACATGGGTTCAAGCCCCATGACGGGGGTTACATCATATGATGTTCTTTTGAAAGAAGTATATATAAAGTCCTAGCTCAATATTATCTTACTGAGCCGGCCCTTGGGGGCTACATGTTTCTGTTGAAATCTACATGATCTTATCTACGAAGTCCCTGCTCATTATTGCATAATGACCCGGCCCTTGGGGGCTACATATGTGGAATATTCAGTTTGACTAGTGACTGAGATGAACAAATCGGATTTCTTCAAGGTTGTGACATTTATATTGAAGCAAGTCTTAAGCTATTGCTACGATACCTTCTTAAGACTTGGGGGCTACAAGTGATAGGCATATAAGAGGTATATTTTCAAAGCTGATGTTAACAAATAGTTATCACCCGGTGCCATCAATATTTATAAACCGGTAATTTTGGCAATGATAAATTGGCAAGTTCTACATCCTTAAGCCGGTTGAATATCAGATGAGTGTTTCAACGACCAATATTTTTGTTAGGCATTAGGAGCTGAATCAAATGAATTATTCTTCACAATTTTTCTCTGTGACAAACCAATGTCAGCAAATTGATTATGAAGCTAGCCTACTGACCCAGATTTTCTAGAAGAAGGAAATGACAAGGACTTAAGGATGATTTGGGATCAGTTTAACATGGATAAGTCCAAATTAAACTGGGGGCTAATGTTGGGGATATACCCCGGGGTATGACCCGGTCGGAGTTATAACCCGGCTGGGACCTGGTAAACCGGTAGGTGTTAAGTCAGATGATAACCCGGCAGGTGTTAAGTCAGATGATAACTCGGCAGGAGTTAAGTCAGATGATAACTCGGCAGGAGTTAAGTCAGATGATAACCCGACAGGTGTTAAGTCAGATGATAACCCGACAGGTGTTCAGTCAGATGATAACCTAGCAGGAGTTAAGTCAGATGATAACCTGGCAGGTGTTAAGTCAGATGATAACCCGGTGGATGTTAAGTCAGATGATAACCCGGCAGGTGTTAAGTCAGTTATAACCCGACAGATGTTAAGTCAGATCATAACTCGGCAGACAGTCATAACCCGACAGACAATCATAACCCGACAGACAGTTATAACCCGATAGACATTCATAACCCGACAGACAATCATAACCCGGCAGACAGAGTCGCCTGGGGTTAACAGGCCCAAGACGTTAAGAAGCCCATGAAGAGAAGTCGGAATAGTTGAAGTCTTAATCTGAGTTGGACTCTACATGTAACCCGCCCCTTCAACTTATATAAGGAGGGGCAGGGCTCCCCAAGAGGTACAAGTGACAAGAGAAATAATCTTAAGGGTTAGACATAACTAGGAGAGCCGGTAGACGGTAACTCCCTCGTGATGATAATGAGACCTAGCCACAAACAACATGTAGGGTTGTTACCGAATGATGTTTCCCGGGGCCCGAAGCTGTCTAAATCCTTGTTTTTGTTGCGTCTCTCGATTCCTCTCAACCCCTCTCAAGCTACCACATAGATGTGTTGGTGAAAGGGCATTTCCCTCTTTATGTTTTGGATGATGATGACAACCCTTTGTGGTCTAATCGTGTGCTATATGTTTCAGGTTCTCGATGCTTAAGCCTACATCGGATTGCTATTCTCTCTTGTAGGAAAAGATCGAAGACGGTGTCCCCTATGCTTTTTATCTCTTTGGTCGTAGGGAACCCGTACTATCAAGAGGGAATCCTCATTAGAAAGAACTGGGGGAATCTTTTCACGTACACCTTCATCACCCCTCCTTTGTCTTTCTCAGGTGTGTGAGAGAGAGAGTTTTCCTTATCTCTTCCCTTATCTATTCCTGCTCACTGTTTCTGCCTAGCGGTTGTACCGCTCTCTGGAGCGGTTGTACCGCTGGGTCTTGTGGCTCATCAGCTTTGCTCAAGCGGTTGTACCGCTGCCTCCAGGCGGTGGTACCGCCACCATGCTCTGCAAAAGCTAGGACGGTGGTTCCAGCCATGCACCGCTCAAGTACCGCCCGTGCTTCTGGTTTGATGCGGTTCTTGGGCGGTAGTGGCCCGGTTGGTCCGGTCGTTCCTCGATGACCGGTACCACCGGTGGTCCGAGCGGTTCTTCCGCTCAGAACTTAGCCGCCCAAGAGCTCAAGGCCATGCGGTTGTTCCGGCCAGGCACCGCCCAAGTACCGGTCAAGCTCCTGTTTTGATGCGGTGGTTGTGCGGTGGCTAGGCGGTTAGTCCGGTTATTTTTCTTAGCCGGTACTACCGCCTGCAGGTCTGGTTGTACCGCTTGGTAGGGTTCTGCAGATACACCGTGAGTCCCGGTTGTACCGGGACGAGGACCGGTTGTACCGCTGCAGTGCAAAAAACGCAGTAACGGCTGGAATTTAGGGTTGCTATATAAGGGAGCTTCTCCCACCTACCACTCCCACCTTTGACCTCCCTCACTCCACCATTAATGCACTTCAAGATCTCTTGCCCTATCTCTCTCTAGCCACTCAAACTTGTTGATTTGCTAGGGATTGAAGGAGGAGACCTAGATTGTAACACCCCGGATGTAACTTTCCCAATTTGTACTCCAACTCTTGCCGTTTCCGGCGTTAAGTTATTTTATTTTCTCGGGTTCGGGTCTTTGTCTCCGTGTGTTGTTTTCATGTCATGCATCTCATATCATGTCATCATGTGCATTGCATTTGCATACGTGTTCATCTCATGCATTCGAGCATTTTTCCCCGTTGTCCGTTTTGCGTTTCGGCGCTTCGTTCTCCTCCGGTGGTCATTTCTAGCTTTCTTTCGTGTGTGGGGATTAAACATTTCCGGAAGACCGAGACTTGCCAAGCGGCCTTGGTTTACTACCGGTAGACCGCCTGTCAAGTTTCGTACCATTTGGACTTCGTTTGATACTCCAACGGTTAACCAAGGGACCGAAAAGGCCTCGTGTGTGTTGCAGCCCAACACCCCTCCAATTTGGCCCAAAACCCACCAAACTCTGCTCCATGTCCTAGAGCGTTCGATCACAATCGCGTGGCCGAAAACCGCACCTCATTTGGACTCTCCTAGCTTCCTCTATGCCTATATATACACCCCCCATTCCAAATTCTGGATCCCCCTCGTCCCTAACCCTAAAATCCCAGATCCGCCGGCGCCGGACACGTCCGGACGGCGCCGGACACGTCCGCTGCTCCCCGCCGCCGCCACGTGGCGCCTCCCCATACGCCCGCCGCCTCCCTCCACGCGCCGGCCC
>NC_041380.1:147441596-147443755 GCF_002162155.2 Triticum dicoccoides | reverse complement strand
GCCAAGAGTCAGTCCAAGTACAAGTGCTACCGCCTTGATGACAAGGACACTCTTTTCTTCGAGGATCGTATTGTTGTGCCCAAAGGTGACCTCCATAAAGTAATCATGAACGAGGCTCACAATTCTCTCCTCTCCATCCACCCTGGGAGCACGAAGATGTATCAGGACCTTAAGCAAGCTTATTGGTGGACTCGAATGAAGCGCGAGATCGCTCAATTCATGAATGAATGTGATGTCTGCAGAAGAGTGAAGGCAGAACACCAAAGGCCAGCAGGTCTCCTCCAACCTCTTGCCATTCCAGAATGGAAGTTTGACCACATTGAAATGGACTTCGTGACTGGGTTTCCAAAGTCCAAGCGTGGCAATGATGCTATATTCGTTGTCATCGACAAACTCACCAAAGTGGCTCATTTTCTGCCTATCAAAGAGTCGATCACTGCAGCTCAATTGGCGGAACTCTATACCTCTCGCATTGTCTCTCTACACGGTATTCCTCAAGTGATCTCTTCGGACCGTGGCAGCATCTTTACCTCGAAGTTTTGGGATTCTTTTCAGAAGGCCATGGGCACCAACATCCGCTTCAGCACTGCTTCCATCCTCAAACAAGCGGTCAAGTCGAGCGTGTCAACCAGATTCTTGAAGATATGCTCAGGTCTTGTGTGATCTCCTTCGGCATGAAGTGGGAGGATTGTCTTCCTTGTGCTGAATTCTCCTACAACAACAGTTTTCAAGCAAGTTCGGGCAAGGCCCCATTTGAAATTCTGTATGGCAAGAAGTGCCGTACCCCTCTCAACTGGTCTGAAACCGGTGAACGTCAGCTTTTGGGTAATGACTTAATCACAGAGGCAGAAGAAATGTGCAAAGTCATTCGAGATAACCTCAAAGCAGCCCAATCCCGTCAAAAGAGCTACTATGATAGTAAGCACCGTGATTTGGCTTTCGAGATCGGAGATCATGTTTACCTCCGCGTCTCTCCTATGAAAGGTACTCGTCGCTTCAGTATCAAAGGGAAGCTTGCCCCTAGATACGTGGGACCTTTCAAGATTGTTAGCAAGAGAGGCGACCTCGCCTATCAACTCGAGCTTCCTTCAAACTTTGCAAATGTTCATGACGTGTTCCATGTCTCTCAGCTACGAAAGTGCTTCAAGACTCCTGACCGCACCGTCAACTTCGAGGACATTGAGCTCCAAGAAGATCTCTCTTATAGTGAGCACCTAGTTGCTATTCTTGAAGAGACTGAACGCAAGACTCGCAACAAGTCAATCAAATTTCTCAAAGTCAAGTGGTCACACCATTCCGACCGTGAAGCTACCTGGGAACGCGAGGATCACCTCCGTTCTGAATACCCGGCGTTCTTTCAGTCCTAGATCTCGGGACAAGATCCTTTGTAGTGGTGGAGTGTTGTAACACCCAGGATGTAACTTTCCCTATTTGTACTCCAACTCTTGCCGTTTCCGGCGTTAAGTTATTTTATTTCCTCGGGTTCGGTTCTTTGTCTCCATGTGTTGTTATCGTTCTCATGCATCTCATATCATGTCATCATGTGCATTGCATTTGCATACGTGTTCGTCTCATGCATTCGAGCATTTTTCCCGTTGTCCGTTTTGCATTCCGCTGCTTCATTCTCCTCCGGTGGTCATTTCTAGCTTTCTTTCGTGTGTGGGGATTAAACATTTCCGGATTGGACCGAGACTTTCCAAGCGGCCTTGGTTTACTACCGGTAGACCGCCTGCCAAGTTTCGTGTCATTTGGACTTCGTTTGATACTCCAACGGTTAACCGAGGGACCGAAAAGGCCTCGTGTGTGTTGCAGCCCAACACCCCTCCAATTTGGCCCAAAACCCACCAAACTCTGCTCCATGTCCTAGAGCATTCGATCACGATCGCGTGGCCGAAAACCACACCTCATTTGGACTCTCCTAGCTCCCTCTATGCCTATATATACACCCTCCATTCCAAATTCCGGATCCCCCTCGTCCCTAACCCTAAAATCCCAGATCCGCCGCCGCCGGACACATCCGGACGGCGCCGGACACGTCCGCTGCTCCCCGCCGCCGCCACGTGGCGCCTCCCCATACGCCCGCCGCCTCCCTCCACGCGCCGGCCCGCCGAGCCTAGGCAGGGCCCCCGCAGCCCATCGGCGCGCACCGCCGCACCGCT
>NC_041380.1:147415491-147441586 GCF_002162155.2 Triticum dicoccoides | reverse complement strand
AGCCACCGTCGCCTTCGCGTCGCGCCGCCGTCGCCGCCTCCGCACCGTGCCGCGCCGCCGCCGCCGCCGCCGCCGCGCCGGCCGGAGCCACTCCGGCGAGCTCCGGGTCAACTCCGGTGAGATCCCCGCCGGATCCGGATCGACACCAGATCCACCGGTCCTCGATCCAAACGCCCTCGCCCGTCCCCGCACCGCTCCGTCCCGATCCGCGAGATCCACTTTTTCCGGAGGTTGTTTTTTTTCTCTAAGTCCCAGAATTTTTAGTTCATATGCCCATATTCGCGGCTCCGTAACTTTGCATCCGTAGCTCCGATTCATGCATATAACATATCAAAATGTTCATCTCAGAGAGTACATCATTTCATTCCATTGCATCATTTTCATTTGAGCTCATCTTGATGCACGAAATGCTGTTAGAAGAGGGCTACTTGAGTTAATTGTCAGATCTGTTACTCCATTTAGCACTTTTGTCATTTTTGCCATGATTAATGTGTGCATGATATGCCCGTGAGTTCTTCATATGTTTTGTTAAGGGTTTTGTCATCTATCCAGAGGTGCAACCCATGTATTTTTAGGATATGTGTGGTGACTTGTGCAAGCTTGCAAAGAGGTGCACTTGCTTATTCTGTTTTCAGGGACTTAGTAATTTCACTAAGTCCTGGGATTGTTTAGTTCATGATGCCATATGTTCTTGTTGTTTCCTAGTGTTCCGTGCCTCTTTTGAGGATGATTAGTAAGGGAGTTTTGTTAATATTGTAGTGCTCTATCCATCCACGTCTTTGTTTGCAATTATGGAGCACCCTAGCTTGAGTCAATCGAGCTCTACTTTTGCTTCGTTGCGAATCTGGGCAGATCGTCAACTTGTTTGCGATTTTGCCGATGTTATTGTAGTTGATCCGTGCATGCTATGTTATTGTTCTTGCCATGTCTAGCTTGAATTTTGTGCCTTATTAAGGGATGTATGCTTGTCTTGCCATGAATTGCACCGTGGTGAGTGCATCGAGCTCGTAAATATGCCTTCGTGAGTTATGTTTCAGCATGTCCCAGTTTTCACTAAGTCTGAAAACTGGTTATGTTTTTTCTATGTTCGTGTGCTTGTTAGTATATTTTGTGATCCCTTTTGTCTCAAGGTCACTAAGGGACTTTTGTTAAGCTTGTTGAGTAGCTCCATGCCATGTCTTTCTTTGTCATGTTCAGGTCCTGTAGCATATTGTTTTGTTGCTCCGAAGAGGGCTATATGATCTGAAATTCCAGACAAGTGTTAATTTCACTAAGTCTGAGATCTGTTTTACCATTTGCGTTTTTGCCATGCTTGTTTGAACCTCCTAATGGATGATTTGGCCGTAGCTCAGTGCTAGACTTTTGTTAAGCATCTTGAATGCTTCCCTGCCATGTATTTTGTTGTCATGTTTGGGTGCTATAGCATGTTCATCTCATTGCATTTAGATGCCTACTTGCTGTAAATCGCAGACCGGTGTCATTTTTGATTCGCTTGCCATTTCCCAACCGTAACTCCGATTCCGGCGTTCTTTATATCGTTTTCAAGCGATTTCATCTCATATTTCCAGTGGAACACTTGGTTTTCTAAGTTGAGGCTAGGTTCATGCATTTCCTGTCATATCTTGCATTTTGCATCCCGCATCGCATCTCGCATAGCATATCTTCATTTCATCATATTGCTTGGTCTTGCACATGGTTGATTGTATCCTTCTTGCTTGTTTGTCTTGTTTGGGTAGAGTCGGGAGACGAGTTTGCTAACGAGAAGCCCGTTGAGTTTGCTTTTGAGGATCCAGTCAACTCTGACAACTATGCAAGCAAGATGATCATGCCCTCGAAATCACTACTATCTTTGCTATGCTAGTCTGCTCGCTCTTTTGCTTTGCCAATGCTACGATGCCTACCACTTGCTTGCAAGCCTCCCAAATTGCCATGTCAAACCTCCAACCCACCATGTCCTAGCAAACCGTTGATTGGCTATGTTACCGCTTTGCTCAGCCCCTCTTATAGCGTTGCTAGTTGCAGGTGAAGATTGGAGGCCGTTCCTTGTTGGAACATCTTTTATTTACTTGTTGGGATATCATTATATTGCCTTGTTATCTTAATGCATCTATATACTTGGTAAAGGGTGGAAGGCTCGGCCTCTCGCCTAGTGTTTTGTTCCACTCTTGCCGCCCTAGTTTCCGTCATATCAGTGTTATGTTCCCAGATTTTGCGTTCCTTACGCGGTTGGGTTATAATGGGAACCCCTTGACAGTCCGCCTTGAATAAAATTTCTCCAGCAATGCCCAACCTTGGTTTTACCATTTGCCACCTAGCCTTTTCCCTTGGGTTTCGCGGACTCAAGGGTCATCTTATTTTAACCCCCCCGGGCCAGTGCTCCTCTGAGTGTTGGTCCAACCTAGAGCACCGTGTGGGGCCGTCCCTTGGCAACTTGGGTTACGTTGGCTCCCGTACGCTTAGCTTATCCGGTGTGCCCTGAGAACGAGATATGTGTAGCTCCTATCGGGATTTGTCGGCACAGCAGGCGGTGTTGCTGGACTTGTTTTACCATTGTCGGAGTTGTCTTGAATTACCGAGATACCGAGTCTGATGGGAACATCTTGGGAGGAGGTCTATTCCTTCGTTGACCGTGAGAGCTTGTCATGGGCTAAGTTGGGACTCCCTTGCAGGGATTGAACTTTCGAAAGCCGTGCCCGCGGTTATGGGCAGATGGGAATTTGTTAATGTCCGGTTGTAGATAACTTGAACCTTAACTTAATTAAAATGAATCAACTGAGTGTGTTACCGTGATGGCCTCTTCTCGGCGGAGTCCGGGAAGTGGACACGGTGTTGGAGTAATGTCTGCGCAGGTTGCTCTCTAGTTTCTCGCTCGCGCTTTGCCTCCTCTTCTCGCTCTCTTTTGCGAATAAGTTAGCCACCATATTTGCTAGTCGCTTGCTGCAGCTCCACTCTTATTTTACCTTGCCATTCCTATAAGCTTAAATAGTCTTGATCGCGAGGGTGCGAGATTGCTGAGTCCCTGTGGCTCACAGATTACTATTACACCAGATGCAGGGCATGATGATTCCGCTCCAGGAGGCGCGTATGAGCTCAAGTGGGAGTTCGATGAAGACTCTCAACGATACTACGTTTCCTTTCCCGATGATTAGTAGTGGTGCCCAGTTGGGGGTGATTGGGACCGTGTCGCATGTTGGGTTCTCTTTTATTTTGGCGCCATAGTCGGGCCATGAGTGTTTGGATGATGTAATGTTATTTATGTACTTGATTGATGTGGCGAGTGTAAGCCAACTATGTTATCTCCCCTTAATTATTCATATTACATGGGATGTTGTGAAGATTGCCTAACTTGCGACATATGCACCCTAGACGGTTGCATAGATCTACACTTCCACCAAAGGATATTTGCTTCCCCCATACTTTCTTGTGTGGATTTTGTTACTCTTGGGTGTTTGAGCACCCTAGACTGTTGAGGTCACCTCGGAGCCATATTCCATTATGGTGAAGCTTCGTGGTTTTGTTGGGAGCCTCCAATTAAGTTGTGGAGAGATCCCCAACCTTGTTTGTAAAGGTTCGGTCGCTGCCTTCAAGGGCACCAATAGTGGAATCACGGCATCTCGCATTGTGTGAGGGCGTGAGGAGAATACGGTGGCCCTAGTGGCTTCTTGGGGAGCATCGTGCCTCCACACCGCTCCAACGGAGACGTACTTCCTCTCAAAGGGAAGGAACTTCGGCAACACATCCTCGTCTCCACCGTCTCCACTCTTGGTTATCTCGTGCCTTTATTTGAGCAAGCTTATTTGTTTCATATCTCTTGCTTGCTTGTGTTCCTATCCTTAGGTTGCTCACCTAGTTGCATATCTAGACAACCTACTTTGATGCAAAGTTTAAGTTGTTAAAGAAAAGCTAAAAAATTGTTAGTTGCCTATTCACCCCCCCTCTAGTCAACCATATTGATCCTTTTCAATTGGTATCAGAGCCTCGTCTCTTTATTAAGGACTTTACCGTCCAAAGAGTATGGTTGATACCGTAGACGGTGTGGAGGAACACTCCGGTGTGAATCATATCTCGTCTACGGGCGATGGGGGAACCTCGGTCTCACATGAGGAGTTCAATGTGGCCTTGGAGACATTGAAAACCTCCATGACGACCAAAGTTGAAAGCATGTTTACTAAATTTCTTGAGGGGCTTAAACTATCCACCGCACCGTTGAAAGTGGGTGATCCCGCTAACAAGGTGACGGATGCTATCCCTGACAAGGGGGAAGCTAGTAGTGAAAAGGCTCCTTATTCTAGTGGTAAGAATGGCACCGGCATCTTTGCCCATGTGGAACCACCACTTATTTATGGTGGACCGGTTCCTTCCACTCATTTGAATCATGCCGGTCCTCCCCCTAAGATTGTGAAAAATGAAGATTTTGATTCTTGGGTTTACCGCTTTAAACGTCATTTAAATCATGTGAACACTAACCTTTGGAGAATCATTGAAGAAGGTTTCTATCCACATGATCCAAGCAACTTCACTCCTCGAGAAGCCGTGGACAATCAATTCAATGAGAATGCTCTCTTCATCATTCAAGATGCAATTCCACCTGAAGACCTTCCTCATCTTCGTCCCTTCGCCTTGGCCAAAGATGCATGCCATTGTGTCGTCTCTCTCTACTGGGGAAGCGCAAGCATTCAACGCTCCAACTATGAAGTAGTACAAGATGAGGCCGATGAGTTTGCAATGAAGGAAGATGAAGAACCTCGTGAGCTCTATCGGAGAGTAACCAAACTCGCGGTCTCACTACGAGATCACGGGAGCAAGGACACGGATGACAGTTGGATCAAGCGAAAATTCCTCAAGGCAATGATGCCCTATCACAAGGCCATGTCCTCCGTCATTCGTCAAAGACCGGACTTCCACACTTTGACCTCAAGCGAAGTGTTGGATGAGTTTGTGGCCATGAACATTTTGGACAAGACCGCCGACAATGCGATGCTCTGTTCTCAACGGGCAAAGAAGCCTAATCTTGCATTGAAGGCCAAGCTCATCGTTGAAGAAGAAGAAGAGGAAGAAGAAGAGGAGAGCAACCCCGAAGATACGAAGTATGCATATCATGAACACATGGCACTTGCTTCATGGCAATTTTGGAGCAAGAAAAACTCGAGGCCAAACTTTAGCAAAAGCAACTCGAGTGGCACAAGGGGAAAGCAACGTGTAAGGACTTGCTACAATTGCGGCAACGTGAGTCATTTCGTTGCGGAATGCCTGTATGAGAAGAGGGAAGACAATGGTGGCAAGCTCATCCGAAAGGACAAGGCCAAGTCGTTCCCCAACAAGAACAACTTCACCAAGAAGACTCCTCCCAAGGCTTTGGTTGTGCAAGAAGAGTACAATGAGGATGATGACAATGATGAAGATGGTGAGTCGATTGCCATGGCCTCCGTTGCCATTGAAACAACGTCTCGGGTGTCTCTCTTTGACTCACGCAACGAGAGCATCACCGCCAAGTGTCTCATGGCTAAAGCCACCAACAAGGTAACCTCCAACATCAAAACTACCATCATTAATCATCCTTCCCCGATGGATAGCATTAATGAACTTGAGGGAGCTAACATGGAGGCTAACGAGTTTGAGGCCTTTATGGGCAAACTCAAGGGAAAATCCAAGAAGCACTTTGTTGCTTTCTTGGAACAACTTGGTGAAGCCAATGACATGATCGAGGCTCACGAAGACACCATCTCTAAGATGGAAGGGCATAGTTGTGACTATGCCGATGAGATTTTGGATCTTTCCAATGCTCTTGAGGAAGAGTGTGGTCTTCTTTTGGCTCTTGAGGAGTCACACAACGTTGATCATGCTAAGTTAAAGAAAGATTATGATCATGTCCTCATTGTTTCTCGTGTGCTAAATTCCGAGAAGGCTAAACTCGGGGTTGATCTTGCTAGACTAAAAGAGGAGTTTGATATACTTGACAAGGCCCACAAGGCCTTGAAGGGTATTCACGCTAGTCTCAAGGAGTCTCATGATCAACTCCAAGTGAAGCTAACTAAGGAGAAAGCAACTTTTCCTCATATGGTTCTAATTGATAATGCAAATGCTACTAACCTGTGTTGTGAGCATATACATCTTGTTGAGGAAAATTCTAAGTTGAAGGAGCAACTTGAGAGAGGTCTTGCGACTTCCATACAAGGCAAGAAGAACCTCAACAATCTCTTGATCAACCAAAAGGGAGGTGTGGCCAAGGAAGGGGTTGGGTACGTGCCCGACTCCAAGAACAAGAAGAAGAATGACAAGACCAAACGACCTCCTCCCCTCATGCAAACTTTTGTGAGGGAGGGAGAGAGTGCCCCCGAGGATAAGAAGAAGAAGAACAATGTCAAGAAGGGCAATGTCACCCCTCTCAACAAATCCGGCGATTTTAACCCTTCTTATGTGTTATGTCGTGCTAGTGATGGGCATGTTTATGCCAAATTTGTTGGTTCTCTTCATGAGTACATTGAATGGTCTATTTGGGTTCCTAAGACCCTTGTTACTAACATCAAAGGACCCATTACAAAATGGGTACCTAAAACCAAGCATTGATCTCTTGTAGGTGTTTGCTTCCGGTGGTGGATCATGGTTGCTCGATAGCGGAGCTACAAATCATATGACCGGAAGCAAGGACTTGGTGGTGGACGTGCACAAAGTTCCATCTATGCCCACCAATGTCGAGTGGGGTGACGCCTCATCTTCTAAGGTATTGGGACTTGGCAAAGTGGTCATCTCTCATGATCTCACGATCGAGAAGGTCATGCTTGTTGAGTCCCTTGCATACAATTTACTTTCAGTTTGTCAACTTGCTATCATGGGCTTTACCACTTTCTTTGATATCGATACTGTGGCCCTCTTGTGGAGCAAGACTCTTAAAGTAGCTTTTGTTGGGCATGTCGAGAACGGTCTCTATGTGATTAACTTTTCGGAGCGACCCACTAAGACCGCGACATGCCTAATGGCTAAAGTTGATGTGGGATGGCTTTGGCATCGCCCTTTAGCCCATGTCAATATGAGATCTTTGCAAAGTCTCCTCAAGGGGGACCATTTCCATGGACTAACGAATGTTAGTTTTGCTAAAGATCGTGCTTGCAGTGCCTGTATCGAAGGAAAGCTACATGAGAAGGCTCACCCTCCCACGACTATCATTTATTCAAAGAGGCCTTTGGAGCTCCTTCACATGGATCTCTTTGGGCCTCCATCCTTCGATAGTCTTGGAGGTAGGAAGTATTGCTTGGTGATTGTGGATGACTACTCAAGGTACACGTGGGTGTATTTCTTCAAGAGGAAGAGCGAGACCCAACAAACCGTCATTGACTTTGCAAATGAAGCTCAACGTCAACACAATGCAAAGATCTTGACAATAAGAAGTGACAACGGCACCGAGTTCAAGAACTACACCTTGGATGAGTTTCTTAGTGATGAGGGAATCAAACATCAATATTCCGCACCCTACACCCCTCAACAAAACAGTGTTGCGGAGAGGAAGAACCGGACGTTGATGGATGCGGCAAGGACCATGATGGCGGAGTTCAAGTCTCCGTACAACTTTTGGGCCGAAGCCATCAACACCGCATGTCATGCACCCAATCGGCTCTACCTCCGCAAGGGCTTGAACAAGACTCCATATGAGATACTCACCGGTAACAAGCCCAACCTCAAGTACTTCCGGGTATTCGGGTGTAAGTGTTTCATTCTCAAGAAAGGTGTTCGGTTGTCTAAATTTGAGGCTAGAGCTTATGAGGGCATATTTGTTGGTTATGCTACAAACTCTCATGCTTACCGTGTCCTCAATAAATCCACGGGACTTATTGAGGAGACGTGTAACGTGGAGTTTGATGAGAATAACGGCTCCCAAGTGGAGCAAAGTGGCACTTGTGATGTAGGTGATGAAATTCCTCCTCAAGCCATAAGAAGAATGGGTGTTGGTTTTATCCTACCCATTGAGGAACCCCTTGTGGCCGAAGGAGAAGGACAATGCTCCACTCAAGTGGAGCCATCACCAACCCAAGGCCCACACGCTTCCGAAGAACAAAGTGAAGGCCCTCAACCTCATGAACAAGACCAAGGGCAAGATCATACTCAAGACAGTGTGGACACACCAAGTGATGCCCAAGGTCAAGTTCTCTCCCCCGAGCAAGTTCAAGATCAAAAACAAGTTCATGACGGCGCTCAAGATGATCAAGTAACCGCTCCTCAACTCACCACCAAGGAGGAATTAGAGCGTCGTGCCGCCAAGGTTGCTTCCAAGCTCTCCACCAAGGATTATCTCATGATGAATGTGCTTGGAAGCTTAAGAAAGGGGGTAAGCACTCGTAGACAATTAGCAAATTATTGTGAGCATCACGTGTTTGTCTCTTGTGTGGAACCCCACAAGGTCTATGAGGCTCTAGAAGATCCGGATTGGCTCAATGCCATGCATGAAGAACTCAACAACTTCGAGCGCAACAAAGTGTTGGTGCCAAGACCAACCGGGAATCACAATGTCATAGGAACCAAGTGGATATTTAAGAACAAGCAAGATGCCCATGGGATTATCATTCGCAACAAGGCTCGTTTGGTAGCACAAGGCTACTCCCAAG
This sequence comes from Triticum dicoccoides, assembly GCF_002162155.2. NCBI lineage: Eukaryota > Viridiplantae > Streptophyta > Magnoliopsida > Poales > Poaceae > Triticum > Triticum dicoccoides. The sequence continues at coordinate 147,432,989 of NC_041380.1, read as the reverse complement.
TAGAGGGTATCGACATCGGTGAAACCTTTGCTCCCGTTGCTCGTCTTGAATCCATTCGCATGTTGATTGCATATGCTTCTCATCATAACTTTAAGTTACAGCAAATGGATGTGAAGAGTGCTTTTCTTAATGGTCCTATTAATGAATTGGTTTACGTCAAGCAACCCCCCGGGTTCGAGGATCCCTACTTTCCCGATCATGTGTATCAACTCCATAAGGCACTCTATGGCCTTAAACAAGCCCCACGTGCATGGTATGACCACCTTACCGAGTTGTTACAAGACCGTGATTTTGAAGTTGGGATAATCGACCCCACTCTTTTTACTAAGAAGGTCAAAGGGGAGTTGTTTGTGTGCCAATTATATGTTGATGATATTATCTTTGGTTCTCCTAACAAAGCTTTCAATGAGGAATTTGCCGCTCTCATGACTTCAAAGTTCGAGATGTCCTCCATGGGAGAGTTGAAGTTCTTTCTAGGGTTCGAAGTGAAGCAAAGAAGAGAAGGGACCTTCATCAATCAATCCAAATACACTCAAGACATGCTCAAGAGATTCAAGCTAAGTGGCATCAAGCCGGCTTCCACTCCAATGCCCACCAAGTGCCAACTTGACTTAGATCCCAATGGTAAAGTGGTGGATCAAAAGGTATATCGTTCCATGATTGGATCCTTGCTTTACCTTTGTGCATCTAGACCGAACATCATGTTGAGTGTGGGAATTTGTGCACGGTTTCAAGCCGCACCTAAGGAAAGTCACTATGTGGCGGTCAAACGAATCTTTCGATATTTGGCTCATACCCCAAACTTTGGCTTATGGTACCCAAGAGGATCAAACTTCAAGCTTGTAGGGTACTCGGATTCCGATTGGGCGGGAGACAAAGTGGACATGAAGTCCACTTCCGGAGGGTGCCAATTCCTAGGTTGCTCTTTGGTAAGTTGGTCTTCCAAAAAGCAAAGTTCTGTGTCTCTCTCGTCCACCGAAGCGGAGTATGTGGCGGCCGGTAGTTGTTGTGCACAACTCTTATGGATGAGGCAAACTTTGAAGGATTACGGTGTCACTTGTGACAAAGTGCCTCTTTGGTGTGACATGAAAGTGCCATCAAGATCTCTCTCAACCCGGTGCAACACTACAAGACGAAGCATATTGAGATCCGGTATCACTTCATCCGGGATCACATTAGGCGAGGAGAGATTGAGCTCAACTACGTCAACACTCATGATAACCTTGCAGATATCTTCACGAAGCCCTTGGATGAAGCAAGATTTCGCGAGTTAAGGCATGAGCTAAATATCATCGATTCGAGCAATGTTGCTTGAACCCTTGCACACCCCACCCTACTCAACGTGTTGTCCTATTTAGATGTAGGCATGGACATAGGGGGAGTGATGTTCTCTCAATGAACTCTCCCTCCCCCCATTATGCATAAATCAATCAAGTCTTTCACATTAGCCATGTTTGATGGTACTTGTGCTTCAAAGACGAGTTTTGGTCATGGACCCAAGGATAATTCTTCGCGGTGCCATACCAATTGACTCAAACATAGGTGGCCTCGGCCACCATCCTCTCTTCGAGAGGTTGGAGTTAGCCTTGTTGTTCTTTGTGTTGGGTTCTCCTAGGGTGTTGCTTCTCTCCTGTTTTGTGCCCCTTCCTCCTCCCTTCGGATTGCACTCATTTGATCTTGGCTTGGGCATAGGTGGTCGGGCGGTACAACCGGTATCACGGGCGGTTCTACCGCTGGTACCAGGTTGTGCCGTCCCGTTGGGTCTCCGTTTGGTGCTTGGGCGGTCCCACCGCTCAAACCCACGGTAACCTACGTCCGGTACTACCGGTCGACGTCGAGCGGTACTACCGCTGCCTCCCAGGCACCGGAAGTATTGCCTCCAACCACCGGTCTGTACCAGACGAGTGGTACAACCGCTCACCTAAGCAGTTCTACCGGGGCATGTCTACGGGCCTTTATATACCCGACGGGGCTGAAGGGTTGTCTTTTTCCCTTCGTCCTCGTTCCTCTTCTCTTTGCCCTAGCCGCCGGCCATCTCTACCCCTGCCCCGGAATGCGTCTCGCGCTTCGGATCCTTGGCTCTTCGTGGATTCTCTCCGTGGAGGCCTCCCGATCTCTTCCCATGGATGGTGGTAATGCCTCGTGTTCTTTACTTCTAGTTCTCTAGGGTTCTTCCTTGTCTAGGGCATTACTTATTGTTCTGCGTTTAGTGTTCGAACTTTGGTTTAGAAGAGATCCTTCTTAGCCTCCTGTCTTGTTTGCAGCACTTAGAATTCAGAATATTACTTGTGTGATTCGTATGCCTCGGTTAGATTTATCTTCCCTGGTAGTGCCACTGTCAGCGGTTCTACCGCCCCTACGGGCGGTACAACCGCTGGAGCGGTACTACCGACGGAAGATCCGGTACAACCAGAGTATATCAACCACAAAGCACTGTTCTATCTTCTCTGTTGTTGCAACTTGTTCCTTTTCTGCTAGTGGGTGTAATCCTCTCATCCTTGTTGGGTTTTTGTGTGTTCTTTTCGTGTGTGTGTTCAGGTGGCTCTAGTTCTCGCTCTGCTCCTCGCAAGACCAAAAAGAGGGCACGAAGGACCTTGCGCCTGGTTGTGTCTGATGATGAAGAAGAAGTTGTGATTCCCACCAAGCCCACTCGCCGTGAAAAGTCTGCAGCTGCTAAGCAACATGTGGTTATGCCGTTGCATCGTTGGAAAGCCAAGGATTGGGAAGCCTTCCGATCAAAGAATCCGTATGAGGTTCCCATTGCTCCCTGTTGGACCACCGTTCAGTTCCGGAATGAGATGCAAGTGCGGATTTTTCATGAACTCTTTGAGCACAACAAGAACATATATGCCAAGCAGTGGACAATTGATCTTGACCATTGGAGGAACAACATGGAGTATTTTGGTGAGGCGCTGGCTCTCTGCGAGGAGTTTGATCTTGTCAAGCTCATGTCAGTCAACTGTGACTTTGATGTTCAACTCATCCATCAGTTCTATGCCACGGTTCATTTTGGGGAAGATGATGCGCGCACTCTCACCTTCATGTGTCGCGATGAATTGTTTCACGTTCCCTGGAGGGCATTCTGCAATGCTATTGGTACGAGGATACCGGTCTGGCAGGAAGGGGTGGCAATCGTCCTCATGATTTTCCTGAGTCCATGGCTAAGGAGAAGCTTGCCCCTTTGTACATTCGGGGCCGTGGGATTATTGGAGAATCCAAGGATTTGGAGAAGGTCTATGACATCATGCACCGAGTGTTCCGCAATGTGCTCTTGCCCAAGGTGGGCAATCAAGATGAGATTCATGGCTATCTGGTTGATTTGATGGTTGCTATGAAGACCATGGTGGGAACAGGGGAAAGGTTTGATGTGTCAAATTGGCTGTGGCATGAGATGTACAACATGGTCGCCTACCGAAAAGTCCCAATCTTTGCCCCGTTTGTCATGTGCTTTCTGAACTCTGTGTGGGCTGTTCGTCGTCCTGGAGAGCTCCTCACTTCTCCAGACAACCTCACTGTTCATGAGGTCAAGATCCTTAAGAAGAAGAAGCATGCCGAGCCTCGCTTCCCTGAAAATGCTCCTGAGGATGTCAATGCTACTTCTGACGATGAGAACTTTGAGCTGGAGCCAGGGGCCAAGCCTTCGTGGGTGGCCAAACTTACTGCCAAGGTGAAGAAGACCTTTTGTCTCCAGGCTGACATCCAGAAGAAGATGTATGAGGCACATGTCAATGAGAAGCTTGCATGGTGTCGCCAAATTGCAATGATGAAGCACCTCAACATGCCGGTTCAGAGTGGCTCTGAGAAGAGCATCACCCCATAGGAGCGTTGGATTTCTACCCATAGCACCTGGACTGATGATGAAGCCCATCCCCATCCATCCTCCTCGTTTGCAGCAGCTGACAATGCCATGGAAGAATCTGATCACGACGATGATGACGACTCTGATGATGAGGATCCAGATGCGACCGAGGAGTCAGAGGAGGACGCCTGAGCTTTGGGACGCTAACTTCGCTCTTTTCCTTTTTGGTGTCTTGATGCCAAAGGGGGAGAGGGTTCTATAGGTCTCGGGGATTTGCTTGGGCTTTGGGTTTTTCTCTTTTTCTCGTGTTTAGTGTTGGTTCCTTGCTGTGTGAGAGTCTTATGTTACTCCTTTTCCCTTTCCATTCTTCGGTCATTATAGTTATTATTACCTCTAAGTATTATATTGTCTCTCCTTTTCGTGCTCACAGTGGTGAGTCTATAAAATCTAGGGAGAGTCTAGTCCTGAAAGTGTGCCCATGCTTTCTAACAGCTAGTTCCTGTTGGGGCACACATTCAGGGGGAGTTCCGTCTAGATTTCACTGACTTATCTCTTGCAAATCGTGTTGTTGTCATCATCCACCAAAAAGGGGGAGATTGAAAGGGCATTTCCCTCTTTATGTTTTGGATGATGATGACAACCCTTTGTGGTCTAATGGTGTGCTATATGTTTCAGGTTCTCGATGCTTAAGCCTACATCGGATTGCTATTCTCTCTTGTAGGAAAAGATCGAAGACGGTGTCCCCTATGCTTTTTATCTCTTTGGTCGTAGGGAACCCGTACTATCAAGAGGGAATCCTCATTAAAAAGAACTGGGGGAATCTTTTCATGTACACCTTCATCACCCCTCCTTTGTCTTTCTCAGGTGTGTGAGAGAGAGAGTTTTCCTTATCTCTTCCCTTATCTATTCCTGCTCACTGTTTCTGCCCAACGGTTGTACCGCTCTCTGGAGTGGTTGTACCGCTGGGTCTTGTGGCTCATCAGCTTTGCTCGAGCGGCTGTACCGCTGCCTCCGGGCGGTGGTACCGCCACCATGCTCTGCAAAAGCTAGGACGGTGGTTCCAGCCATGCACCGCTCAAGTACCGCTCGCGCTTCTGGTTTGATGCGGTTCTTGGGCGGTAGTGGCCCAGTTGGTCCGGTCGTTCCTCGATGACCGGTACCACCGGTGGACCGAGCGGTTCTTCCGCTCAGAACTTAGCCGCCCAAGAGCTCAAGGCCATGCGGTTGTTCCGGCCAGGCACCGCCCAAGTACCGGTCAAGCTCCTGTTTTGATGCGGTGGTTGTGCCATGGCTAGGCGGTTAGTCCGGTTATTTTTCTTAGCCGGTACTACCGCCTGCAGGTCTGGTTGTACCGCTTGGTAGGGTTCTGCAGATACACCATGAGTCCCGGTTGTACCGGGACGAGGACCGGTTGTACCGCTGCAGTGCAAAAAACGCAGTAACGGCTGGAATTTAGGGTTGCTATATAAGGGAGCTTCTCCCACCTACCACTCCCACCTTTGACCTCTCTCACTCCACCATTAATGCACTTCAAGCTCTCTTGCCCGATCTCTCTCTCTAGCCACTCAAACTTGTTGATTTGCTAGGGATTGAAGGAGGAGACCTAGATCTGCACTTCCACCAAAGGATATTTGCTTCCCCCATACTTTCTTGTGTGGATTTTGTTACTCTTGGGTGTTTGAGCATCCTAGACAGTTGAGGTCACCTCGGAGCCATATTCCATTGTGGTGAAGCTTCGTGGTTTTGTTGGGAGCCTCCAATTAAGTTGTGGAGAGAGCCCCAACCTTGTTTGTAAAGGTTCGGTCACCGCCTTCAAGGGCACCAATAGTGGAATCACGGCATCTCGCATTGTGTGAGGGCGTGAGGAGAATACGGTGGCCCTAGTGGCTTCTTGGGGAGCATCGTGCCTCCACACCGCTCCAACGGAGACGTACTTCCTCTCAAAGGGAAGGAACTTCGGCAACACATCCTCGTCTCCACCGTCTCCACTCTTGGTTATCTCGTGCCTTTATTTGAGCAAGCTTATTTGTTTCACATCTCTTGCTTGCTTGTGTTCCTATCCTTGTTGCATCATATAGGTTGCTCACCTAGTTGCATATCTAGACAACCTACTTTGATGCAAAGTTTAAGTTGTTAAAGAAAAGCTAAAAATTGTTAGTTGCCTATTCACCCCCCCCTCTAGTCAACCATATCGATCCTTTTCAGTTGGCCTCACGACTAAGTCCTCACACTAGGACATCTGACGTGACGATTCCACGACAACTCTGGTGCGGATCTTACTCTGGTTGACCTACGCGGTTCGGTAGTAACTTGATCAGAAGTTTCATGATCATCATCATTAGCTTCCTCACTAATTGGTGTAGGAATCACAAGAACTATTTGCTGTGATGGACTACTTTCCAATAAGGGAGTAGGTACATTTACCTCATCAAGTTCTACTTTCCTCCCACTCACTTCTTTAGAGAGAAACTCCTTCTCTAGAAAGGATCTATTCTTAGAAACGAATATCTTGCCTTCGAATCTGTGATAGAAGGTGTACCCAACAGTCTCTTTTGGGTATCCTATGAAGACACATTTCTCCAATTTGGGTTCAAGCTTATCAGGTTGAAGCTTTTTCACATAAGCATCGCAGCCCCAAACTTTAAGAAACGACAACTTGGGTTTCTTGCCAAACCACAGTTCATAAGCTGTCATCTCAACGGATTTTGATGGTGCCCTATTTAACGTGAATGCAACCGTCTCTAAAGCATAACCCTAAAACGATAGCGGTAAATCAGTAAGAGACATCATAGATCGCACCATGTCTAATAAAGTGCGGTTACGATGTTCGGACACACCATTACGCTGTGGTGTTCTATGTGGCATGAGTTGCGAAACTATTCCGCATTGTTTCAAATGAAGACCAAACTCATAACTCAAATATTCTCCTCCACGATCAGATCGTAGAAACTTTGTTTTCTTGTTACGATGATTTTTCACTTCACTCTGAAATTCTTTGAACTTTTCAAATGTTTCAGACTTATGTTTTATCAAGTAGATATACCCATATCTGCTCAAATCATTTGTGAAGGTCAGAAAATAACGATACCCGCCACGAGCATCAACACTCATCGGACCGCATACATCAGTATGTATTATTTCTAATAAGTCTGTTGCTCGTTCCATTGTTCCATAGAATGGAGTCTTAGTCATCTTACCCATGAGGCATGGTTTGCAAGCATCAAGTGATGCATAATCAAGTGATTCCAAAAGTCCAACAGCATGGAGATTCTTCATGCGCTTTACACCAATATGACCTAAACGGCAATGCCACAAATAAGTTGAACTATCATTATTAAACTTATATCTTTTGGCTTCAATACTATGAATATGTGTATCACTACTATCAAGATTTAGTAAAAATAGACCACTCATCAAGGGTGCATGACCATAAAAGATATTACTCATATAAATAGAACAACCATTATTCTCTGATTTAAATGAATATCCGTCTCGCATCAAACAAGATCCAGATATAATGTTCATGCTTAACGCTGGCACCAAATAACAATTATTCAGGTCTAAAACTAATCCCGAAGGTAGATGTAGAGGTAGTGTGCCAACGGTGATCACATTGACTTTGGAACCATTTCCCACGCACATCGTCACCTCATCCTTAGCCAATCTTCGCTTAATCTGTAGCCTCTATTTCAAGTTGCAAATATTAGCAATAGAACCAGTATCAAATACCCAGGCTCTACTACGAGCATTAGTAAGATACACATCAATAACATGTATATAAAATATACCTTTCACTTTGCCATCCTTCTTATTCGCAAAATATTTGGGGCAGTTCCACTTCCAGTGACTAGTCCCTTTCCAGTAGAAGCACTCAGTCTCAGGCTTAGGTCCAGACTTGGGCTTCTTCACTTGAGCAGCAACTTGCTTGCTGTTCTTCTTAAAGTTCCCCTTCTTCCCTTTGCCCTTCTTCTTGAAACTGATGGTCTTGTTGACCATCAACGCTTGATGCTCCTTCTTGATTTCTACCTCCGCAGCCTTTAGCATTGCGAAGAGCTCGGGAATTGTCTTATCCATCCCTTGCATATTATAGCTCATCATAAAGCTCTTGTAGCTTGGTGGTAGTGATTGAATAACTCTGTCAATGACACTATCATCAGGAAGATTAACTCCTAGTTGAGTCAAGTGGTTGTGGTACCCAGACATTCTGAGTATATGTTCACTGACAAAACAACTCTCCTCCCTTTTGCAGCTGTAGAACTTATTGGAGATTTCATATCTCTCAATCCGGGCATTTGTTTGAAATATTAACTTCAACTCCCAAAACATCTCATATGCTCCATGACATTCAAAACTTTGTTGAAGTCTCGGTTCTAAGCCGTAAAGCATGGCACACTGAACTATCGAGTAGTCATCAGCTTTGCTTTGCCAGACGTTCTTAACGTCGTCAACAGCATCTGCAGCAGGCTTGTCACCCAACAGTGCTTCCAGGACGTAATTATTTTGTGTAGCAATCAGGATAATCCTCAAGTTACGGACCCAGTCCATGTAATTGCTACCATCAACTTTCAACTTAGCTTTCTCAAGGAACGCATTAAAATTCAACAGAACAACAGCACGGGCCATTTATCTACAACAACATAGGCATGCAAAATACTATCAGGTACTAAGTTCATGATAAATTATAGTTCAATTTAATCATATTACTTAAGAACTTCCACTTAAATAGATATCCCTCTAATCATCTAAGTGATCACGTGATCCATATCAACTAAACTATGTCTGATCATCACGTGAGATGGAGTAGTTTTCAATGGTGAACATCACTATGTTGATCATATCTACTGTATGATTCACGCTCGACCTTTCGGTCTCAGTGTTCCGAGGCCATATCTTCATAAGCTAGGATCGCCAAGTTTAACCCGAGTATTCTGCTTGTGCAAAACTGGCTTGCACCCATTGTATGTGAATGTAGAGCTTATCACACCCGATCATCACGTGGTGTCTCAGCACGACGAACTGTAGCAACGGTGCATACTCAGGGAGAACACTTGTACCTTGAAATTTAGTGAGAGATCATCTTATAATGCTACCGCCACACTAAGCAAAATAAGATGCATAAAGGATAAACATAACATGCAATCAAATAAGTGATATGATATGGCCATCATCATCTTGTGCCTTGTGATCTCCATCTCTAAAACACCGCTATGATCACCATCATCACCGGCTTGACACCTTGATCTTCATCGAAGCATCATTGTCATCTCGCCAACTATTGCTTCTACGACTATCGCTACCGCTTAGTGATAAAGTAAAGCAATTACATGGCGATTGCATTTCATACAATAAAGCGACAACCATATGGCTCCTGCCAGTTGCAGATAACAGTGTTACAAAACATGATCATCTCATACAACAATTTATATAATCACGTCTTGACCATATCACATCACAACATGCCCTGCAAAAACAAGTTAGACGTCCTCTACTTTGTTGTTGCAAGTTTTATGTGGCTGCTACGGGCTTCTAGCAAGAACCGTTCTTACCTACGCATCAAAACCACAACGTAGTATAGTGATTGCTTTTTAATCTTTAGAAAGAACCCTGTTCATTGAAACCGATTCAACTAAAGTTGGAGAAACAGACACCCACTAGTCACATGTGTGCGAAGCACGTCAGTAGAATCAGTCTCGCGTAAGTGTACACGTAATGTCGGTCTGAGCCGCTTCATCCTACAATACCATTGAATCAAGAATCAACTAGTGACGGCAAGCAATATGTATATACCCATGCCCACAACTCCTTTGTGTTCTACTCGTGCATATAACATCTACGCATAGACCTGGCTCGGATGCCACTGTTGGGGAACACATTATTTCAAAAAAATTCCTACGCACACGCAAGATCCATCTATGTGATGCATAGCAAAGAGAGGGGAGAGTGTGTCCATGTACCCTCATAGACCAAAAGCGGAAGCATTAAGTAACGCGGTAGATGTAGTCGAACGTCTTCGCGATCCAACCGATCAAGTACCAAACACACGGCACCTCCGCGATATGTACACGTTCAGCTCGATGACGTCCCTCGTACTCTTGATCCAGCTGAGGCCGAGGGAGAGTTTCGTCAGCACGACGGCGTGATGGCTGTGATGATGAAGCTACCGACGCAGGGCTTCGCCTAAGCACTATAACGATATGACCGAGGTAGAAATCTGTGGAGGGGGGCACCGCACACGGCTAAGACAACTGTCAACTTGTGTGTCTATGGGGTGCCCCCTCCCCGGTATATAAAGGAGTGGAGGAGGGGAGGGCCGGCCCTCTCTATGGCGCGTCCCAAGAGGGATTCCTACTCCTAGTAGGAGTAGGTTTCCCCCCTTTCGCTAGTTGGAGTAGGAGAAGAAGGAAGAGGGAGAAGGACAGAAGGAAAGGGGGGCCGCCCCCCTCCCCAATTCGGATTGGGCTTGGGGGGCACTTGACCACCTCCTTCTCTCTTCCACCATGGCCCATTAAGGCCCATTGACTCCCCGTGGGGTTCCGGTAACCCCCCGGTACTCCGGTAATTGCCCGAACTTATCCAAAACCATTCCGGTGTCCAAACATAGCCTTCCAATATATCAATCTTTATGTCTCGACCATTTCGAGACTCCTCGTCATGTCCGTGATCACATTCGGGACTCTGAACTACCTTCGGTACATCAAAATAGATAAACTCATAATACTGATCGTCATCGAACGTTAAGCGTGCGGACCCTACGGGTTTGAGAACTATGTAGACATGACCGAGACTCACTACCGGTCAATAACCAATAGAGGGACCTGGATGCTCATATTGGTTCCTACATATTCTACGAAGATCTTTATCGGTCAAACGGCATAAACATACGTTGTTCCCTTTGTCATCGGTATGTCACTTGCCCGAGATTCGATCGTCGATATGTCAATACCTAGTTCAATCTCGTTACCGGCAAGTCTCTTTACTCGTTCAGTAATGCTACATCCCGTAACTAACTCATTAGTCACATTGCTTGCAAGGCTTATAGTGATGTGCATTACCGAGAGGGCCCAGAGATACCTCTCTGATACACGGAGTGACAAATCCTAATCTCGATCTATGCCAACTCAACAAACACTATTGGAGACACCTGTAGAGCATCTTTATAGTCACCCAGTTACATTGTGACGTTTGATAGCACACTAAGTGTTCCTCCAGTATTTGGAAGTTGCATAATCTCATAGTCATAGGAACATGTATAAGTCATGAAGAAAGCAATAGCAATAAACTAAACAATCATAGTGCTAAGCTAACGGATGGGTCAAGTCAATCACATCATTCTCTAATGATGTGATCCTGTTCATCAAATGACAACTCATGCCTATGGTTAGGAAACTTAACCATCTTTGATTTAACGAGCTAGTCAAGTAGAGGCATACTAGTGACACTCTGTTTGTCAATGTATTCACACATGTACTAAGTTTCCGGTTAATACAATTCTAGCATGAATAATAAACTTTTATCATGATATAAGGAAATATAATTAATAACTTTATTATTGCCTCTAGAGCATATTTCCTTCACTCTTTGGGTGTTAATCACATATCGATGTGAACTAGATTATTGACCCTAGTAAACCCATTGGATGTTGGTCACATGGCGATGTGAACTATGGGTATTAATCACATAAAGATGTGAACTATTGGTGTTAAATCACATGGCGATGTGAACTAGATTATTGACTCTAGTTCAAGTGGGAGACTAAAGAAAATATACCCTAGAGGCAATAATAAAGTTGTTATTTTATATTTCCTTATATCATGATAAATGGTAATTATTCATGCTAGAATTGTATTAACCGGAAACTTGATACATGTGTGGATACATAGACAAAACACTGTGTCCCTAGTAAGCCTCTACTAGACTAGCTCGTTAATCAAAGATGATTAAATTTCCTAACCATAGACATGTGTTGTCATTTGATGAACGAGATCACATCATTAGGAGAATGATGTGATGTATAGGACCCATCTGTTAGCTTAGCATATTGATCATTCAATTTTATTGCTATTGCTTTCTTCATGTCAAATACATATTCCTTCGACTATGAGATTATGCAACTCCCGGATATCGGAGGAATGCCTTGTGTGCTATCAAACGTCACAACGTAATTGGGTGATTATAAATATGCTCTACATGTATCTCCGAAGGTGTCTGTTTGGTTGGCATAGATCGAGATTAGGATTTGTCACTCCAAGTATCGGAGAGGTATCTCTGGGCCCTCTCGGTAATACACATCATAAGAAGCCTTGCAAGCAACATAACTAATGAGTTAGTTGTGGGATGATGTATTACGGGATGAGTAAAGAGACTTGCCGGTAACAAGATTGAACTAGGTATGAAGATACCGATGATCGAATCTCGGGCAAGTAACATACCAATGACAAAGGGAATAACGTATGGTGTCATAAGGTTCGACCGATAAAGATCTTCGTATAATATGTAGGAACCAATATGAGCATCCAGGTTCCGCTGTTGGTTATTGACCGGAGAGGTGGCTCGATCATGTCTACATAGTTCTCGATCCCGTAGGGTCCGCACGCTTAACGTTCGTTGATGATATAGTATTATATGAGTTATGTATGTTGGTGACCGAATGTTGTTCGGAGTCCTGGATGTGATCACGGACATGACAAGGAGCTCCGGAATGATCCAGAGGTAAAGATTGATATATGGGATAATAGTGTTTGGTCTCCAGAAGGGTTCCAGAATTCACCGGAAGGGGTTCCGAATGTATCCGGAAATGTTTGGGTTCGAGAACACTTTATTTGGGCCAAAGGGGAAAGCCCATGAGGCTTTTGGAAAGTGCAAAAGGGAGTTTTGCGGAGACCGGAGGCTAGACGCCAGGAACCCTGGCGTCTAGGGGGTAGATGCCGGGAACCCTGTCGTCTAGCCCTGGAGTCCGAGGACTCTTGCCTTTCAGGCAAAACCGACTTTGAGGAAGCTTTTACCCCAAGTTTCGACCCCAGGGCTCAACATATAAATAGAGGGGCAGGGCTAGCACCCAAGACACATCAAGATTCACCATGCCGTGTGCCGGCAACCCCGTCCCCTCTAGTTTATCTTTCGTCATAGTTTTCATTGTGCTCGATGAAGCCCTGCGGAGATTGTTCTTCACCAACACCATCACCACGTCATCGTGCTGCCGGAACTCATCTACTACTTCGCCCATCTTGCTGGATCAAGAAGGCAAGGACGTCATCGAGCTGAACGTGTGCTGAACGCAGAGGTGTTGTACGTTCGGTACTTGATCGGGGCGGATCGTGAAGGTGTACGACTACATCAACCACGTTGATAAACACTTTCGCTTTGCAATCTTCAAGGGTATGAATATGCTCTCCGCTCTCGTTGCTATGCATCTCCTAGATAGATCTTGCGTGAGCGTAGATTTTTTTTTTTGAAATTGCATGCTACGTTTCCCTACACAAACATGCATGCCTAGCTAACTGTAGGAGAATGCTACTAAGAACTTCTGAACTGAAGCATATGTTTGCTTGATCAATCCTAGAAGTTTCATTTTGAAGTGAAAATTCTTGTTGACAACATGTGGAAGGAGGCATGGAGAAACTTACAGGGACCATCAAAACAATGTTTTGGTACACCCTTAAGATCTGGAATTGTCATTGGATCACCGATAACTTGAAAACAATTTCAGCTATACATTTGAAATCTGAGAAAATAAATTGTGTTATTTGTAGTATTACATAAGGTACAACTTTGCATACCTAGTTCTTTTGCATGCTGGAAACATCAAGAATTAAAATTAGAAAATTGGCAACTAAAAGTAATTATTGCCAAGGAGAGAATGGGATTTTCTTCATATACAGTGAATTTGATGTTTAAGAAGGAAGTAGATAAACCGGATCAAGATAAACAAATATAATTTGTAAGAAGTATAAAGTCGCCCTAAAGATAACTATTTTAAGGTAGTTATAAACCACGTGAAAAATATAAGTGGACTAAAAGCCAACAGGTTTGCTATTGGGCTACTTGCAACTGCATACAATGTAAAAGAAAGGTAAACTAAATAACCATCTAAATTTAAACCAACTTGCTTATTGGCTAATTATCTCCACAACAGATCGGTGTACTTTGTACTACAAAATATCACTGAAAGCTCAAAATCACGGCTACATGAGCTATCCACAAGAATTATCTGAAGTGTGTGGCATGATTATCATCAGTTAATCCTTGACTTCAGGGATGACGATCTAGGGTTGAACAAAAAATGTGCAGCAAAAGACTCCAAGATTTGGAGATGGACAAATAATGGGCACCAGAAAAAGATTGGTCAACAAAGCAGCACAGATGTCCTAGATGACTACTACTCCTTGCCATAGACCTGCACACAACACTTTGGGAAATAAGAATTAGGGATCTAGAGAAAGAGTGTCAAGCAAATACATAGACAATGCATCTCTAAGTTTACCCACCAATCGACCCAAAAATCCTAAATAGTTCAAAAATACGGGTGAAATATCTAAAGGTAGATACACTTCAAATGGGAAACTATATATCAATTTGGGGGGGGAGGTGGAGAGAGTGTTGAAGATGAAATGTGGATCATAGGGATGAGTGTATGTGTGTATACGTCGGCATCAACATCGACTATGAAGATGTTTGCGGTTACTTCGTCAACCTCAAGATGTTGTGTCGGCTCAGTATCTCGGAGGTGCTCATAGAGATAGGGTGTGCGTGTGTGCACTAGTAGAAAAGGGGGCTTTGGTCCAGGCCGGGTAAGCCCATTAGTCCCGGTTCAGTCCAGAACCGGGACCAATGGGTGCATTTATCCCGGTTCGTGCGGCTAAGGCATTAGTCCCGGTTCACCTGGGCCCTTTAGTCCCGGTTCGTGCCACGAACCGGGACTAAAGGATGCGATGCCCATTAGTCCCGGTTGGTGGCACCAACCGGTACTAAAGGTCCCGGTTGGTGCCACCAACCGGGACTAATGGGCTTTGAGGCATTAGTACCGGTTCATGACACGAACCGTGACTAAAGGTCCCATTTTCAACCCCCCCCTGGACCGCCTTTTCAGTTTTAGAAAAAACAAAAGAAAATGATGGAAATGTCAAAAAAATAAAATAAAATAAGTTTCCCATGTGATATGTGGTCTAGTTGTTGGAAAAATTTACAAATATGAATTTCAACTTTATTTACAAAATCTCTCTGGAATTTGTAAAATGGGCATAACTTTTGCATACGAACTCGGATTAAAAAGTTTTTTATATGAAAAATCATCTACTCGAAAAGTTACATCCGATGGAGACCGCCTACGGCCTGTTTGCAAATTTGTAGAATCCTCAAATTCCAAAAGGAAAAAAAGTTATGCTCAAATTTCAATTTTTTAAAATTTTCATTAAATCTGGTCAAACTATGGTCAAACTACTTATTCAAGAAGTATTAGTGTTACTAAATAATTATTCAAGAATATTAGTGTTATTAAATAATTATTTCAGTTTTTTTGAATTTTGGTCAAATCTGGTCAAACAATGGTCAAACTATGGTCAAACAATGGTCAAACTACTTATTCAAGAAATATTAGTGTTACTAAAAAATTATTGTTTTTTAGAACAATAGTTTCAAACTCAAACAGTAAAATGTGTGACTTCATGCTCAAGCTAAACTCCTGAGGGTTAATAGGATTGACATCTTACTATTGTCAGGAAAACAACGAGTGCAGACTTGGAAACGAGGGAGAATAGAACCCGGAAATTAAACGTGCTCAGGCTAGGGGAGTGGGAGGATGGGTGATCGTCCAGGAAGTTAGATGATTTGGAATGATGAGGGGTGATTACAGATTAAATTGAGCAGTGATGAGGGGTGATTAGAAATTAGAGGTTAAAATAATTCAGAAATTTGAAAATAAAAAAAATTCAAAAAAATCAGAAAATTTCCTTTAGTATCGGTTGGTAAAAGGTGGACCGGCCACGTGGAGGGCCTTTAGTCCCGGTTCTGGGTTCTGGTTTGAACCGGGACTAAAGGGTCAGGGCATTAGTACCGATCCTTTAGTCCCGGTTCAGGAACCGGGACTAAAGGCCCTTACGAACCGGGACAACAGGCCCTTTTTCTACCAGTGGTGCATTTATAGAGGGTGAGTGTATGTGTGTATGTGGGCATCAATGTCGACTACCGACACACTTGCTTTGATTCGTAATCTCAAGATGTTGTGTCGATCGATATCTCAAAAAGTGCTCATAGTGGTACGGTGTGCATGTGTGCGTTCATAGGATGAGTGTACGTGCGTTTATGTGGGCATCAACGTCGACTACGGAGACGCCTGAAGTGAGTTCACCAATCTCAAGATATTGTGCCGGCTTGTGCCGGCCTAGTATCTCAAATGTGCTCATAGAGGTACGATGTGCGTGCTGCATTCATAGAGATGAGTGTATGTGTGTGTATGTAGGCATCGGCGTCGACTACGAAGACACTTGCAGTGATTTTGTCAATCTCAAAATGTTGTGCTGGTTGACAGGTGCTCATACTGATAAGGTGTGCATATTAATGTTTATATGTGTGAGAGTATATATATATATATATATATATATATATATATATATATATATATATATATATATATATATATAGTGATACAAAAAATCAGTAGCAAAACACAAAAGAAACAAAAATCAATAGTGAACCAAAAGGGACATGTGTCAGATAGGAGAGAGGTCAGACAACACACTTCAAATGCACAATAGCAGCCCTAGCTTAACCGCTTTAATTGTTTTATATGTTTCATTACTGCGCATTACGGGACAAAGTGCATGTTGCAGCCTCGTTGATTAACCTGTCGTGTTCTTGCCCACTTTCTAACCATCCATGATAACATGTTATGTTCGATGTATCCATGGTAAAAAGATGAAGCCGAGTATTTAACCATCTGGTGGACAATAATTTCGCCAAGTCGAACACCTCCTTGCCCCATTTTTCTCTGGACTACATCCACAAGTCTTTTCTCACGTCTCCACCAACGTGTTTTCCTTCTCCTTTTCTAAATGGATGGGAATCCACTTTCATTCCCAGTCTTAGGATAGAGTAAAATAACTAAAAGTTAATGCAGTAGAAAGTTCCCAGTCAACAACCAATAGAGAGAAACTAGAGGATAATGAACACTTCGCCATACCGTCCTCATTCATGGGATGACTCTTTTTTTCTCTAGAAGGTTATCGTGGTCAGTTGTTTCATTCTGCTTTTATCTGAGTTGGCTTGGGTTTTAGTGTTCAGTGGGTATTTTTTTCTCAAATGAATTAAAATCCTTACGAAATAACTGAAATGTGTATGAATATGTAGCCATACATGTAGAATACATTTCAAAATGTAACGACATATAACATAAATAATGGGTTTTTATGAAATACTTGAAATATCACTTTTTAAATATAAGGAAAAGTGACTGAAATAATTGAAAAAGTTTGAAGGGAAAATTTGACTTTTTGAAATGACACTGAAATTGATTGAAATATTTATAAAAAAACTAAAATTTGTTTTTTAAACATCAATGAAATTATTAAAAGTTAAACCAATAAAATCAGTATTTTTATACTTTTGTGAGAATTTTTTTGAAAATTACCTTGATTTTTTAATATCCTTGAATTATATTGGACTGTGTCAAAAAATATCAAGATAATATTATTTAGTATTTTTTTTT
>NC_041380.1:147378167-147415274 GCF_002162155.2 Triticum dicoccoides | reverse complement strand
GATCATCGGGGCCAAACCCCAAGCAGTTTTACAGATGGATCAGTTTACATAGGGAGAGAGAGAAGGGGGAGGTGTTTCAGTGGGGCAACAAGAGACACCCCAACTAGAGGGAGAGGGCATGCAGCCAAGATTCGACATGTCCCCTCCGACTTTCAGGAAGCCGTCCACGCCATAGAGCGGCGTCTTCTGGGTAGCATCCAAGCACACGTATAAGAAATACAATCTCTAATCTTAGCACGGGACGGCATAGTATTGACTATAGGCGTCTGACTCCATTAGAAATGATTTTCCCTTCACAATAGGGCTTTTGGAGGACGAGCTCCATGGAGCCTGCTATTTTAGAAAATTCAAAATTCAAATTGTTAGGTTTCAAAATGATCTGGAAAAAATATACACGTATATAAGGATGTTATGTATATCTGTGCAAAATTTCAAGACGAACCAACTTGAATTGCAAGCTGGACAACAAAATCCTGGACTTTGAGAGTGAACAATACTTTTCCATATTTCATCGTAAAATTTACACACATGTATATTACATACTCTCTCCGTTCCGAAAAACTTGCCCCAAATTTGTTTCTCAAATGGATGTATCCAACACTAACTTGATGCTAGATACATCCATTTGAGGAACAAGCTTTTTCAGACGAGTAAATTGCAGGAAACCACTACTTTGAAGGATCGGTTTGTAGAAAACACTACGTTACATTTCTTTTGCAGAAAACACCGCGTCTTGTATAATCATTTTGCAAAAACCACTGATCGGCAGATCTTGCTCTCTTAAACGTGTTTATGACAGATGGGGCTCATTTTCTGCTTACGTGGCATAACCGTTTAGCTTTAATACAAAAACGCCCCCTAACTTTCGCCCCCTTCTTCCCACCCTCCAGCCACACCACAGCCTTTCCCCTCGCTCCCAACCCACCCTCTTCTGTCATCCGTAAGCGTGTACACCGGCTCGGCGCTGCCCCTTCTTCCCCGGGCCACCGCCATCGTGCCCCCAACCGGATCCGGTCACATCGACCTCCATCGTCCCCGTAGGGCACCGGCCAGCTCGGCATGGTGAGCGCATGGCGTCGGGATGAAGAAGAACGGGCAAGGGTCAGTGCCAGAGCCCGACACCGGCAGGAAGGCCGCCATAGGGAGTCGTTGTTGCCGTTCCTCGACAAGGGCGTTGCGAGTGGGCCAGCCGGGGCAGCGACTGGAGCAGCAGGGAACGCCCTGGGGAAGAAGAGGGTGGGAGGACGAGGAAGACGACCTGGGAAGAAGAGCGCCGGTGGGGCGACGACCGGAGCAGCAAGGGAGGCCTGCCATTCTTGACGCTCTAGCTGCCGCCGGTGCACTGTGATGACGCGTGCGTGCAGATAGAGGACGGCAGGCCGGCGGCACCCACCACGGCGTACTGCAGCAATGCGTGCATGAACCACGCCTCCAATCGCCCGATGTTCAGTCCTGCCCACCATAGAACGAGGCGTCGGTGAGGACCCCCGATCTAGATCCTCGTCGGGGATCTCTGCGCGCTCTGTGCCCAGGAGCTCGAGACGATCGATCACCTGCTCCTCCACTGCCCATTCTTCAGGACCGTCTGGCACGAGATCCTTGCTTGGTGCCGTGCCCCGATCCCCCTCCCCCAGGACACTGAGATCTCCTTCCTGGACTGGTGGTCGGCCTCGGTCGCGGCTGCGCCTACCGCCATGCGCAAGGGGCTCTCCTCCCTGGTGCTTCTCTCCGCCTGGTCCCTCTGGCGTCATCGCAACGCATGCATCTTCGACAATGCAAGCCCCTCCACCGTGCACAATTCCACCACGTCGGGGTGGAGCAATTCCACCACGGAGGGGCTTTGGTGAGGGACTGCCGGCCGGCCATGGTCAACACGAGGTCGAGGGCGGGTGGGAGGCTAATTGCGTTTTTCATTTCTGATTTGGGGTTGTCTATGTAAAATTCGAGAGTCTAGTTTGTAATTTTAGATTTAAAACCGTCTGACACAAAAAGTTACGTCACGTAAGCAGAAAATGGGCCCTGTCTGTCATAAACACGCTTAACAGAGCCAGATCCGCAGATCAGTGGCTTTTACAAAACGATTACACAAGACATGGTGTTTTCTGCAAAAGAAATGTAACGTAGTGTTTTCTGCAAATCTAGACTTTAAAATGGTGGTTTTCTACAATTTACTCTTTTTGGACGGAGGGAGTATATGGATATACGTGTATTTGTTTTCAGAATTTTTTGAAACATAAAAGTATTTGTTCAAAAATCGTGCTCCACGAAGCCGGAGCTCCATCTAGCATCTTCGTGCTGAGACGTGTCTGGCACACTCGAGTAGTAGTACTAGTACTGAAGCGTGAAAAGGAAAGGTGCCAGTGTGCGCCACTAGTGGAGCACGGAACTGAAAGCCTCGCCCAGCGATGAAGATAAACCACGTGTGGGAAAACTTCTCACGCAGCTATAAATAACATCATGCATCCTCTGCTCTCTCCGTACCACACACACCCAGTTGCACCCCAGCCTACCCCATGGCTCCTTATATTGAAGTAGTTTACCATCTCATGCAGCAGACCCCTCTACAGCTACAAGCACTACTGCTACTATCGGTCATCATACTACTACTGCGTCTGGCCACAGCCAGCAAGCAAGCAAAGGCGAAGCGTCTCCCTCCTTCGCCTCCGGCCCTTCCCATCATAGGCCACCTGCACCTCGTCGGCGATCTCCCTCACGTCTCCCTCCGCAGCCTCTCCAGGACTCATGCCGCCCACGGCCTCATGCTCCTCCACCTCGGCTCCGTCCCGAACCTCGTCGTGTCGTCCCCACGAGCCGCCCAGGCGGTCATGCGGACGAACGACCACCTGTTCGCGTCCCGCCCGCCGTCCAGGATCGCCGACGCCCTCCTGTACGGCTGGTCGTCCGACATCGCCTTCTCCCCCTACGGCGAGCACTGGCGGCAGGCGAGGAGGTTCGTCACCACGCACCTGTTCACAGTCAAAAAGGTCCAGTCGTTCCGCATCGCCCGTCAACAAGAGGTCAGCATCACCACCTCCTGAACCTGAGCATGTTCGTGAGAACGAAGAACATATATACACAACCTGCTCTGCTCTTGAATGTACAGGTGAAAGTGGTGATCTCCAGGATCCGTGAGGCCGCGGCGGCGAGCGTGGCCGTCGACCTGGGCGAGGTGGTGAACACGTACGCCAACGATGTGGTGTGCCGCGCTGTGTCGGGTAAGTTCTTCAGGGCGGAAGGCCGGAATAAGATGTTCAGAGAGCTGATCGAGGCAAACTCGGCTCTCGTCGGAGGGTTTCATATGGAGGACTACTTCCCAAGGTTGGCCAAGGTACGTCTTCTCAGTAGGTTCGTCCGCAACAACGCCGAGACGGCACACAAGAGGTGGGACGAACTGCTAGAAGCGATAATAAGAGACCACGAGAAAAACCCGACGCACCATGGCAGGGAGAACGGTGTCGACGAGCAAGGAGAGAGTGACTTCATCGACGTGCTGCTATCGGTTCAGCAAGAGTTTCATGGCATCACCAGAGACCATATCAAGGCCATCTTAATGGTAAGCAACTAATATAATTAATAAATATAGAAAAATATGTTACATAGATCGACTGAGTTATGTTGCCTCATTTACCTCTGGTGGACAACGTTAACGTGCCTACAGGACCTGTTCGGAGCGGGCACGGACACGTCGTCTCTGGTCCTAGAATTCGCCATGGCCGAGCTCATGCGCAGACCTGATCAACTCATGGCCAAGCTTCAGGCTGAGGTGCGACACGGCACTCCCGCCGGACAAGAATTTGTCGAGGAGCATAACCTGGCCGGCATGGGCTATCTGAAGGCCGTGGTGAAGGAGACGCTCAGGCTGCATCCGCCGGCGCCGCTCCTCCTCCCACACCTGGCGATGGCGGACTGCGACGTCGACGGCTACAGCATACCCTCTGAGACTCGAGTCATAGTCAACGCATGGGCTATTGGCAGAGACCCCGGGTCCTGGGAGAAGCCGGACGACTTCGTGCCAAAGAGGTTCCTTGAGGGTGGCACCGCGGCAGCGGTGGACTTGACGGGCAAGGACTTTCAGTTTGTGCCATTCGGGGCTGGCCGGAGAATCTGCCCCGGTCTTAACTTCGGGTTGGCTACTGTCGAGATCATGCTGGCGAACCTCGCGTACTGCTTCGACTGGGAGCTGCCGATCGGCATGGAGAGGGACGATGTCGATATGACGGAGGTGTTTGGTCTGACTGTCCGTAGGAAGGAGAAGCTCATGCTTGTCCCCAACACCCACGTGCTTGCTTGATCGGTACATAGTGTGCCATATTTGTATACCGCTGCATATGTGCTTTTTTAAAACAAGGCAAAACATAGTGTGTAGGCACGCCAATCGTAGATTGTTGGATGAGCTACTTAATCTGGAGTTTGACCGGTTGTGGTCGTGTTTTTTTTTTCTTCTTCGCTGTCTAGATTCGGTTACTCGAACTTGATTTATGTTTAATAATATAGCCGTGTGCATCCTGTAATATAAAGGCCAGGTTAATCTTCTTTTCAGAAAAAAAACTTTGTTATTTTCATTATGAAGGAGGGGGTTCGAAATAAGAAACACAATAGAGGATTCAAATGAAAGGTCATCACTCTCGCATCATTATATTACATGATTGCTTCGCAAACACCCAAAATCTCACTTCCTCCTTGGTATTAAGCACAATGACCGTTGTGGGAGTTGGGGTGTTGTGAAAGATTCTAACATTACACACCTTCAATAATTTTCAAGAGATAAGCATTCCATAAACATGGAGGTCATGGCATTCCTGAAGTGAGAACAAGATTGGGTAACCCCAACCCTTTAAACTTTAACGCTTGTCGCCGTCCTATAGTCACAAGACATCATGAAGGCTAAGACAATCAACAATGTCACATCACACCCTAACAAAGAAGCGGTGGTGGCATAGGAGATGTGTTTACAATTCCTGGTTTTGCTTACATTTTTTTGATAAAGGACATTTCATTGAATTGATTTATCAAGGTGATACAACCGCATCTAAAGAATGTCCAGCCTCTGCATAACATGATACACACAACCAACAAGTCCAAAAGATCAAAAAATGAACATAGTTTTACAGCAAAAATAAATCAATCCAGCCTAGGGTGGGGCAGATCCTATACGGAGATTACACCGTCATCCATGGAGGGAGAAAACCTCCCTGACCGTACGCTCCAGCCGTCTAGACGCCATCATTTAAAGTCTCTATCCTCCAACTTTTACAGGATAGATCAAGTACAGAGCCATCGCATACATGTATGAATAACCTTCTTCTACTAAACGGTCCAACCACGATGCTCAAGCCTATCGAGAATCAAAATTTTATTTTGCATCACTAGCCATATAAGAAGCTTACACTTCTTGGGCGACCAAGATATCCAAATAACCGTGTGCATGGTTGAGCTGGTGTGATCCTTAACTGGGACTTCTCGACCGAGGACGTCAAGTATATTTCGTCCACGGTGAACTTCCAAGTTATATTATGAAGGACATCATGAGTGAGCCGGATGAACTAAGCTTCTCCCAAATGAATTGGTGTACTAATTTGTTAATACTAGTAAATGTGCACGTGCAACACACGTCTAAATTAACATAAAATTAGTCAAACATGGCAGTCATCTAAATTATTGCAGGTACATTATATGAACTAATACAAATTTACTTAAACCTATAACGAGCACAAAAGATCGCATTGTTGCATGTCATGAAACAACAAAGTTTTTTTTATTCAAATACCTCAAACCTTGTAATTTACTCTATACAAATATAAACATCTTTTTCTACACATGATGCATTACGCACTGCCAAGTACATAATGAAAGTGTGCGTATTCAAACTATTCTTGCCTCAATAATGACAAATCCAGTGTTAAGCTTCCACACCAGGACCTCTTGAAACAAATGGGGAGTATTTCACCCACTCCAATACATTCACAAAAAAGTATCAATCTGCTCGCTCAAAAAAACTAAATTTGTTCGCAAAAGGCATCCCTAAACACTTGGATCCTTTAACACTTGGATACATGTAGTGCGGAAACAATCCCCTTGTCCAGCATCTCGGACAAACTTCCATCAAGATGAACACATACCTGCACAGTTCCTGATTTGTTACTCCATGAAACATACAGTTATTTTCTTTCTAGATAGAATACACTTAATCTTAAAAATTAAATAGGTAAACATGTTTTAGCAAATTCTCCCATCCATTTTAACAGCTTCTTTGATGTTCCTTTCTTGAAGTACAGGTCCCGACACCGCTTAATCATGCAGAGCTCATAATTTAGAAACTTTCCAACCCATTCGGTAACACCATACATGATTATCTCACTTTGCACAGCCTACAGATAAAGATCGTCAGCTACAATGGTTAAAGATTGTACGCACATATATAAATTGATAATTAGGTTTTGGTAAAAAATCAAAACAGAGTACCATATCCTGTTGAGATCGTGACGGCACATACTGAAGTTCATAGACATCTAAAATTGCTAGGTTATGAATTATCCTTTTGGAACGTTGCACACGTGCAAGTGCACAGTCAAACTATATATTCATCAACATATGACTCAATTATTCATGACAGATAGGACTGTCACGAGGATCAAATAGATGACTATTATGAGCAAATGGTGTTGTGTGACATCTCCCAACTTGATTAATCAAATTTTTTTGTTACTGAATTATCCATATGTGAAATTTCAATGTGGAACTAAGTTTTTGTGTATAGAGAACTTCTTCCTTGGTTCACAAAGAGGTTCAGTAAACATCCTTTGAATTACTTGAGCAAAGAAGATGTTTGCAGAGGGAAGTAAGTCCAACCCTTGTCTTATCAATTGTACAATTATTCGTCAGTCAGATATTGCAAAAAATGGTCATCCATCATCTAATGGTTCCATATTAAGAATGTTGACAGACATGCAGGTCTCCTCAGTATTGTTAGACAAACCATTTGAAAATAATCATGCTCCAAAATGTGCATGATTAATAAGACAATACATGTGCAATTCAAGCCTTATATTAGCACGTGTTTCCAGACCTGCCTATTATAGCAAAGAAACAATATAGATATTAATTGAAGTCTGAAAAGACTGTACTCTTCCTAAATGTATCAAACGGAACCACCTGTCTAAATGATGTGCAGAAAGAAATACTATTAAATATGCATCTATTGGAACTATCAATCACCTTTTAATTGTTCCATAGTGACTGTGGATTAGTGGTAAAGCTTCGCAAGCTGTTGCTCTTGCCCAAACAAATCAGAAACCAAATCAGTTCTAATTAATCCGCTAAGAAAATATAATAAAATAAAATTCAAGATTTACCATCGAATAGCTTGAAATGTGAACATGTGTGAATCAAGAGAGGCCCATTGTTTAATCCATTGCAAATATATCGAGAACCTGCAAAGGTGGGACTATCATGTGCATGAAGATGGGATCAAATACCAACTCGAGAGGTTCATGGCTGCAGTAATCATTATCCGTATTTACCTGACATAATGCTAATTTAGAGATGCTGGATGCAAGCTGATGGATCAGTGGGCAGCATCAATCAGACATACTGGTAGATCAGGTGACTCTGCTACTCCACCCTCAGTGTATTGGCGCTGCTGCCTGCTCCTTCCCGCGAAGCTCCAAATTGAATCTAGCCATTTGCCCTTGAAGCACTAAAGATGACATGAAGCGGAACATATTTTTTTCGATAAAGAACATTTCATTGAATAGATATATCGAGGTGATACAATCGCATCGAAAGAAAGACCGGGCTCTGCATAGCTAGATGCACACAGCCAAAAAAGTTCAGAGTACCCTAAAAGCAAAAAATAATTTGATACAATGCCAATCAAAAAAACATGTCCAGCCTAAGGAGTGGCAGATCTTATCCGTAGGTCACACCGCCATCCATGGGGGTAGAAAACCTCCCTGGCCGTACGCTCCAGCCGTGTAGACGTCATTATAAAAAGGTCCCTATCCTCCGATCTCTGTAGGATAGACCAAGTACGGAGCCATCGTGTACACACATGAATAACCTGCATAGGAGATGAGACACATTTGTTATTAAAAATCACATCATTCCTGGTAAGCCATAGTGCCCAGCATAAGGCCGCCGCTCTCACAAGAATATGTGCAGAAAATTGTTTATCAATACCCCGCAACCAGTTGCCGAACATGTTCCGTGCACTACGTGGTGGGTATAGATTCGAAACTACTTGAACTATGGCCCAAACTGCCCGAGCGAACTTGCACTCAAAAAATAAGTGTTTAATAGGCTCGTCATGTTGGCAAAAGATACATGTCTTAGAACCATACCAGTTTCGTCTTGTCAGATTGTCTCTAGTTAGGATGACTCCTCTGTTAAGAAACCAGAGAAAAATCTTCACTCTTAGAGGGATTTTGAGCTTCCACAATTTTCTATTATCAACTGGAACATCATAATGAACCAGTGCATCATACATGGATTTGACTAAAAATTTGCCATTCTGATGCAAGTTCCATCGAAAAATGTCCGACTCACCTGCCAGTTGAATGTTCTCCAGGAGAGTGAGTAATTCATTCCATACTGCCAGGCGAGGGCCAAAAAGGTCCCTGCGGAAAGAAATATCAGGGTTTTCTTGTCCTAAAACTTGTTTGATTGTGACGAATTTATGTCTAACAATCCTGTACAAGCTCGGATATTGCACCATTAGTGGGTTAGTCCCTAGCCAGATATCTTCCCAGGATCGAAACTGAGAACCGTCCCTAACTGAGAAGGTCCCAAATTGGAAAAAAAATCCTTGACCTTCATCACACCACTTCAAAAATGTGAATCCCCAGGTTTCCAATGAACTTCTAAGAAATTAATCACATCGTAACCTCGTTGGTTTGAGCTTGCCTATCCACTTCATTAGTGTCATTCCCAAGCCCTTCAAAAAACATAGGAGGTGGAGGCTCAATTGCGGCTACACATTATCCATACGGACAAAGTCTGGATTAGTATTACCATTGTCCAAATTCATTTTTTTCAATAAAGGGCGCTTTTACTATCTCAAAATGTAGCATCAAAGTGATACAAAGCATTAAGAGTATCACTCGGCCTCTGCATAACTAGGATGCACACAGCCAAACACCAGTAGTTTGATAAACAAAAAGATAAAAAACTGATACTATGCCTATGTCGAAAGAGATGATGGACCGAGCCGGAGATTATGCTGCCATCCATGTTGGGTAACCTCCGTAGCCACCTGCTCCAACAACGTACACACCGCCTTGAATAGCGGTTGGTACTTCGCTCGTTGTAGCATACACCACGTATGAAGCAAGTGCGTGCAACAGAAAATAACCTGCAAAGGAGAATCAGTTTTGTCATTAAAAACAACATCATTTCTACATAGCTAAAGCGACCATAGTAAGACATACGCTCCTACCCTTATTAGCGTTTTGTACCTATTTGAAATACTGTCCAGCCAATGACCAAACATATTGGCAACACTTGTGGGCGGATACAAATTTGACGCTATTTGGATGGCTGACCACGTAGAACGCGCAAACTTACAGTGAAAAAAGAGGTGTTTAATTGTCTCGTCATGAGTACAAAAACAACACTTCTTACTTCCCGGCCAGTTGTGTCGTGTGAGGTTGTCTTTTGTTAGCACAACTCCCCTACGGAGATACCACATGAATATTTTGACTCTAAGTGGTACCTTCGCTTTCCCATTTTTTGTTATTACTCACCGGCACCTCAGAATGCGTGAGTGCACGATACATAGAGTCTACTGTGAAAGACCCCGATGTAGTGAGGTTCCAGCGAAACACATCACGACCTTGTGTCAGGAAAATCGAATCCAGACGAGACAATAGATTATTCCATGACATAAGTCGGGTGCCAATCAAATCCTGCTTGAACGAAATATTTGGTGGGGATGAGCTGAGCACTTGCGCAAATAGTATTATTCTTATCGCGTGCAATGTTGTATAAGGCTGGGTATTGTTTTCGGAGGCTACCATTGCCTAGCAGATGTCTTCCCAACAACGAATCTCTGACCCGTCCTTTATCATGAAAGATCCAAAGCGAAAGAGATGTTTCTTGCCGCCATTAGGCCGGCCCAAAAGTGTGAGTCTCCAGGTTTCCAATATACCTGAGACACTGCCTTTTGGCCTATATACTTATTATGCAGCATGGTTTGCCAAGCATCATCCTCAGTAAGAAGTTTGAACAACCATTTACTAAGTAGGGCCTCATTCTTGACCTGCAGGTCATGAATACCGAGGCCGCCCTGGTCTTTTGGCGTACAAACCACACTCCATTTGGCCAGCCTATATTTTTTTCTTTTCACCATCTCCTTGCCAAAAGAACCTGGACACTAAAATAATCCAATCTTTGCAAGATCCCTTTCGGGAGCTGGAAGAACGAAAGCATATAAAGAACCATATTTGTGAAGACAGAGTTTATTAAAACCAATCGTCCTCCAACTGAGAGCAACTTGCCTTTCCAGCTGCTCAAGCGTTTCTCTATTCGCTCCTCTACATGCTTCCACTCCGCAATGGTGAGACGCCGATAATGATTTGGTTCATGAAACACAGTAATAAGGATTCACAAAATACAACTCATTAAGTACACAATATTTGAACCTTTGACAACCGAGCTTGTTCTGCATGTGCATCCGTGTGATACGATTGCTCCTCAGCTGGGATATTCAAGTCTGGAATTAGCAGTCCATACAATGATTTAGGAAAACAAGTATTGGGTGCTTGCAATTTTTTATCTTAAATCAATCAAATAAATCCTTCCAGCAAATAATAACTTATGAACGGCCTAATGTCTTAGTATGACGCATTGTTCTTAAATAATCCAAATAGGCCCTTCCAGAAACTAAGAATTGATCAATGGTGTTTTTTCTTAGTATGATAGTTAGTAGGTAAATATTTCAACATGGTGTTCTTTCATAGGCAAGGATGCTTCCAGGTAAGCGAGTTCCGCTCCTGGGCTTTGGTGAGTTTACAACAATTGGAAAATATATTTAAATGCTTCTAAACCTGGGCTACTAATAATTTTTCAGGGATGGTGATACGTCTCCAATGTATCTATAATTTTTGATTGTTCCATGCTATTATATTATCTGTTTTGGATGTTTAATGGGCTTTGTTATGCACTTTTATATTATTTTTGGGACTAACCTACTAACCAAAGGCCCAGTGCAAATTGCTATGTTTTTGCCTATTTCAGTGTTTCGTAGAAAAGGATTACCAAACGGAATGAAACCTTCGGGAGAGTTATTTTTGGAACAAACGCAATCCAGGAGACTTGGAGTGGACGTCAAGGAAGCAATGAGGCGGCCACGAGGTAGGAGGGCGCGCCCCTACCCTCGTGGGCCCCTCGTGGCTCCACCTACCTACTTCTTTCGCCTATATATACTCATATACCCTGAAAACATCCGAGAGCACCACGAAACCCTATTTCCACCGCCGCAACCTTCTGTACCCCGTGAGATCCCATCTTGGGGCCTTTTTCGGCGCTCCGCCGGAGGGGGACTCGATAACGGAGGGCTTCTACATCAACACCATAGCCTCTCCGATGATGTGTGAGTAGTTTACCACAGACCTTCGGGTCCATAGTTATTAGCTAGATGGCTTCTTCTCTCTCTTTGAATCTCAATACAAAGTTCTCCTCGATTCTCTTGGAGATCTATTTGATGTAATTCTTTTTGCGGTGTGTTTGTCGTAATTCGATGAATTGTGGGTTTATGATCAAGATTATCTATGAACAATATTTGATTCCTCTCTAAATTCTTTTATGCATAATTTAATATCTTTGCAAGTCTCTTTGAATTATCAGTTTGGTTTGGCCTACTAGATTGATCTTTCTTGCAATGAGAGAAGTGCTTACTGTCGTGGTTCTAAGCCTGAGAGTAGAATAGGGGGTAGGAATGTAGAGGCAAGATCCTAGCTATGGAGAAGTTGTACACGTGAGTTTTACGAGTTCAGGCCCTTCTCTGAGGAAGTAACAGCCCTACGTCTCGGAGCACGGAGGCGGTCAACTGGATATATGTGTGTGTTATAGAAAGTGTGAACCCCTGTCCCAGAGGAGGGGTGGCTTATATAGAGTGCGCCCGGACCCCAGCTCCCCTCCATTACACAGGGTTCAATGTTCATAAAGGAGGAGCGTTACTGGTAACGTCCGAAGTAAAGTGCTATAAATGCTCATAAAGCTATGGTTTAAACCCCGACCGTTGCAGAGTGAAGGGCTTCTCATCTTCTGGTGGTCAAGTTGTTGGGTAACATAGCAATAATTCAAAAAAAATACGTGTCACCAAGATCAATCTATGGAGAGACTAGCAACGAGAGAGAGGAGTGCATCTTCATACCCTTGAATATCGCAATGCGGAAGCGTTACAAGAATGTGGTTGGTGGAGTCGTACACGCAGCGATTCAGATCGCGGTCGATTCCGATCTAAGCGCCGAACAACGGCGCCTCCGCGTTCAACACACGTACAGCCCGGTGACGTCTCCCACGCCTTGATCCAGCAAGGAGAGAGGGAGAGGTTGGGGAAGACTCCGTCCAGCAGCAGCACAATGGCGTGGTGATGGTGGAGGAGCGCGGTACTCCAGCAGGGCTTCGCCAAGCACTACGAGAGATGAGGAGGGAGAGGGGTAGGGCTGCGCCAAGAGAGAGATCAAATCACATCTATTGGGCAGCCCCATACCTCAAGTATATATAGGGGAAGGGGAGGGGTTGCGCCCCCTCTAGGGTTCCCTCCCCAAGGGGGGGCAGCCCTAGATCCCATCTAGGGTGGCGGCCAGAGGGGAGAGGGAGAGAGGGGGGCGCCCTAGGGTGGGCCTTAAGGCCCATCTGGACCTAGGATTTGCCCCCTCCCACTCTCCCTGCGCCTTGGGCCTTGGTGGGGGCACAGCAGCCTACCTAGGGCTGGTCCCCTCCCACACTTGGGCCACGCAGCCTTCTGGGGCTGGTGGCCCCACCTGGTGGACCCCCGGGACCCTCCCGGTGGTCCCGATACGTTACCATAGCACCCGAAACTTTTCCGGTGACCAAAACGGGACTTCCCATATATAAATCTTTACCTCCGGACCATTCCGGAACTCCTCGTGGCGTCTGGGATCTCATCCGGGACTCCAAACAACATTAGGTAACCACGTACATACTTTCCCTATAACCCTAGCGTCATCGAACCTTAAGTGTGTAGACCCTATGGGTTCAGGAACCATGTAGACATGACCGATACAACTCTCCGGCCAATAACCAACAACGGGATCTGAATACCCATGTTGGCTCCCACATGTTCCACGATGATCTCATTGGATGAACCACGATGTCAAGGATTCAATCAATCCTGTATACAATTCCCTTTGTCTATCGGTACGATACTTGCCCGAGATTCGATCGTCGGTATCCCGATACCTCGTTCAATCTCGTTACCGGCAAGTCTCTTTACTCGTTCCGTAATACATCATCACGTGATCAACTCTTTGGTCACATTGTGCACATTATGATGATGTCCTACCGAGTGGGCCCAGAGATACCTCTCCATTACACGGAGTGACAAATCCCAGTCTCGATTCGTGCCAACCCAACAGACACTTTCAGAGATACCCGCAGTGCACCTTTATAGCCACCCAGTTACGTTGTGACGTTTGGTACACCCAAAACATTCCTACGGTATCTGGGAGTTGCACAATCTCATGGTCTAAGGAAATGATACTTGACATTAGAAAAGCTTTAGCATACGAATTACACGATCTTGTGCTAGGCTTAGGATTGGGTCCTGTCCATCACATCATTCTCCTAATGATGTGATCCCGTCATCAACGACATCCAATGTCCATGGTCAGGAAACCGTAACCATCTATTGATCAACGAGCTAGTCAACTAGAGGCTTACTAGGGACATGGTGTTGTCTATGTATCCACACATGTATCTGAGTTTCCTATCAATACAATTGTAGCATGGATAATAAACGATTATCATGAACAAGGAAATATAATAATAACTAATTTATTATTGCCTCTAGGGCATATTTCCAACAGTCTCCCACTTGCACTAGAGTCAATAATCTAGTTCACATCACTATGTGATTGCAATGAATCCAACACCCATGGGGTTTGTTCATATCTTGCTTGTGAGAGAGGTTTATTAGTCAATGAGTCTGAACCTTTCAGATCCATGTGTGCTTTACAAATCTCTATGTCATCTTGTAGATGCAGCTACCACGCGCTACTTGGAGCTATTCCAAATAACTGTTCTACTATACGAATCCGGTTTACTACTCAGAGTCATCCGGATTAGTGTCAAAGTTTGCATCGACGTAACCCTTTACGACGAACTCTTTTACCACCTCCATAATCGAGAAAATTCCTTAGTCCACTAGTTACTAAGGATAACCTTGACCATTGTCCTGTGATCCATTCCTAGATCACACTTGTACCCCTTGACTGACTCATGGCTTAGCACACTTCAGGTGCGGTACATAACATTGCATACTTTAGAGCCTACGTCTAAAGCATAGGGGACGACCTTCGTCCTTTCTCTCTCTTCTACTGTGGTCAGGTCTTTAGTCTTACTCAATACTCACACCTTGTAACACAGCCAAGAACTCCTTTGCTGATCTATTTTGAACTCCTTCAAAATCTTGTCTCAGTATGCATTCATTTGAAAGTACCATTAAGCATTTTTGATCTATCCTTATAGATCTTGATGCTCAATGTTCAAGTAGCTTAATCCAGGTTTTCCATTGAAAAACACTTTTCAAATAACCCTGTATGCTTTCTGGAAATTCTACATCATTTTTAATCAACAATATGTTAACAACATATACTCATCAAAAATTCTATAGTGCTCCCACTCACTCCTTTGGAAATACAAGTTTCTAATAAACTTTGTATAAACCCAAAATCTTTGATCATCTCATCAAAGCGGACATTCCAATTCCGAGATGCTTACTCCAGTCCTTAGAAGGATTGCTGGAGCTTTGCATACTTGTCAGCATCTTTCAGGATTGACAAAACCTTCTGGTTGTATCACATACAACCTTTCCTCAAGAAAAATGTCGAGGAAACAATGTTTTGACATCCTACTGTAGGATCTCATAAATAATGCAATAACTGCTAACATAATTCCAACAGACTCTTAGCATCGCTACGAGTGAGAAGATCTCATCGTAGTCAACTCCTTGAACTTGTCGGGAAACATCTTAATGACAAGTCGAGCTTTCTTAATGGTGACACTTACCATCATTGTTTGTCTTCCTTTTAAAATTCATCTGCACCTAACAGCCTTACGACCATCAAGTAGTTCTTTCAAAGTCTATACTTTGTTTTATACATGGATCCTCTCTCGGATTTTATGGCCTCGAGCCATTCGTCGGAATCCGGGCCCACCATCGCTTCTCCATAGCTCATAGGTTCATTGTTGTCTAGCAACATGACTTCCAAGACAGGATTACGTACCACTCTGAAGTAGTATGCATCCTTGTCGACCTATGAGGTTTGGTAGTGACTTGATCCGAAGTTTCATGATCACTATCATAAGCTTCCACTTCAATTGGTGTAGGTGCCACAGGAACAACTTCTTGTGCCCTGCTACACACTAGTTGAAGTGACGGTTCAATAACCTCATCAAGTCTCCACCATCCTCCAACTCAATTCTTTCGAGAGAAACTTTTCCTCGAGAAAGGACCCGTTTCTAGAAACAATCACTTTTGCTTCCGGATCTGAAAGAGGAGGTATACCCAACTATTTTTGGGTATTCTATGAAGATGCATTTATCCGCTTTGGGTTCGAGCTTATCAGCCTGAAACTTTTTCACATAAGCATCGCAGCCCCAAACTTTTAAGAAACGACAGCTTAGGTTTCTCTAAACCATAGTTCATACGGTGTCATCTCAACGGAATTGTGTGGTGCCCTATTTAAAGTGAGTGCGGTTGTCTCTAATGCCTAACCCATAAACGATAGTGGTAATTCGATAAGAGACATCATGGTATGCACCATATCTAATAGGGTCCAGTTATGATGTTCGGACACACCATCACACTATGGTGGTCCACGCGGTATTAGTTGTGAAACAATTTCCACAATGTCTTAATTGTGTGCCAAACTCGTAGCTCAGATATTCATCTCTATGATCATATCATAGACATTTTATCATCTTGTCACGACGATCTTCAACTTCACTCTGAAATTACTTAAACCTTTCAATAATTCAGACTTGTGTTTCATCAAGTAAATATACTCAGCATCTACTCAAATCATTTGTGAAGTAAGAACATAACGATATCCACTGCGTGCCTCAGCACTCATTGGACTGCACACATTAAAATGTATTACTTCCAACAAGTTGCTTTCTTGTTCCATCTTACTGAAAATGAGGCCTTTCAGTCATCTTGCCCATGTGGTATGATTCGCATGTCTCAAGTGATTCAAAATCAAGTGAGTCCAAACGATCCATCTGCATGGAGTTTCTTCATGCATATCTACAGATAGACATGGTTCTCATGTCTCAATCTTTTCAAAAACGAGTGAGTCCAAAGATCCATCAACATGGAGCTTCTTCATGCGTTTTATACCAACATGACTCAAATGGCAGTGCCACAAGTATGTGGTACTATCATTACTATCTTATATCTTTTGGCATGAACATGTGTATCACTACGATCGAGATTCAATAAACCATTCATTTTAGGTGCAAGACCATTGAAGGTATTATTCAAATAAATAGAGTAACCATTATTCTCCTTAAATGAATAACCGTGTGGCGATAAACATAATCCAATCATGTCTATGCTCAACGCAAACACCAAATAACAATTATTTCGGTTTAACACCAATCCCATGGTAGAGGGAGCGTGCGATGTTTGATCACATCAACCTTGGAAACACTTCCAACACATATCGTCATCTCACCTTTAGCTAGTCTCCGCAGCCTTTTATTTTGAGTTACTAACGCTTAGCAACCGAATCGGTATTTATTACCCTGGTGCTACTAGGAGTACTAGTAAAGTACACAATAATATGACGTATATCCAAAATACTTCTGTCGACCTTGCCAGCCTTCTCATCTACCAAGTATCTAGGGTAGTTTTGCTTCAATGACCATTCCCCTCATTATAGAAGCACTTAGTCTCGGGTTTGGTTCAACCTTGGGTTTCTTCACTAGAGCAGCAACTGATTTGCCGTCTCATGAAGTATCCCTTCTTTCCCTTGCCCTTCTTGAAACTAGTGGTTTAACCATCAACAATTGATGCTCCTACTTGATTTCTACTTTCGCGGTGTCAAACATCGCGACTTGCTCAAGGATCATCATGTCTATCCCTGATATGTTATAGTTCATCACGAAGCTCCAATAGCTTGGTGGCAGTGACTATGGAGAACCATCACTATCTCATCTGGAAGATTAACTCCCACTCGATTCAAGCGATTGCAGTACTCAGACAATCTGAGCACATGCTCAACGATTGAGTTTTTCTCCCTTAGTTTGCAGGCTTAAGAAATTTGTCAGAGGTCTCATACCTCTTGACGTGGGCACTAGTCTGAAATTCCAATTTCAGTCTTTGGAACATCTCATATGTTCTGTGACGTTTCAAAAACGTCTTTGGTGCCACAATTCTAAACCATTAGTATTACATACTGAACTATCACGTAGTCATCAAAACATGTATGTCAGATGTTTCCCAACATCTACAGACGATGCTCGAGGTTCAACACACTGAGCGGTGCATTAAGGACATAACCCTTCTGTGCAGCAATGAGGACAATCCTCAGTTCATGGAACCAGTCCGCATAATTGCTACTGTCAACTCTCAACTAAATTTTCTCTAGGAACATATCTAAAACAGTAGAACCAAAGCATGAGCTACGACATAATTTGCAAAGACCTTTTGACTATGTTCATGATAATTAAGTTCATCTAATCAAATTATTCAATGAACTCCCACTTAGATAGACATCCCTCTAGTCATCTAAGTGATACATGATCCGAGTCAACTAGGTCGTGTCCGATCATCACGTGAGACGGACTAGTCATCATTGGTTAACATCTTCATGTTGATCGTATCCACTATACGACTCATGTTCGACCTTTCGGTCTTCCATGTTCTGAGGCCATGTCTGTACATGCTAGGCTCGTCAAGTTAACCTAAGTGTATTGCGTGTGTAAATCTGGCTTACACCTGTTGTATGCGAACGTTAGAACCTATCACACCGGATCATCACGTGGTGCTTCGGAACAACGGACCTTAGCAACGGTGCACAGTTAGGGGGAACACTTTCTTGAAATTATTGCGAGGGATCATCTTATTTATGCTACCGTCGTTCTAAGCAAATAAGATGTAAACATGACAAACATCACATGCAAATCATAAAGTGACATGATATGGCCAATATCATCTTGCGCCTTTGATCTCCATCTTCGAGGCGCGGCATGAACACCATCGTCACCGGCATGACACCATGATCTCCATCATCATGATCTCCATCATCGTGTCTTCATGAATTTGCCTCACCAACTATTACTTCTACTACTATGGCTAACGGTTAGCAATAAAGTAAAGTAATTACATGGCGTTTTCATTGGCACGCGGGTCATAAATAAATTAAGACAACTCCTATGGCTCCTGCCGATTGTCATACTCATCGACATGCAAGTCGTGATTCCTATTACAAGAACATGATCAATCTCATACATCACATATATCATTCATCACATCCTTTTGGCCATATCACATCACATAGCATACCCTGCAAAAACAAGTTAGACGTCCTCTAATTGTTGTTGCATGTTTTACGTGGCTGCTATGGGTTTCTAGCAAGAACGTTTCTTACTTACGCAAAACCATAACTGTGATATGCCAATTGCTATTTACCCTTCATAAGGACCCTTTTCATCGAATCCGATCCGACTAAAGTGGGAGAGACAGACACCCGCCAGCAACCTTATGCATCAAGTGCATGTCAGTCGGTGGAACCTATCTCACGTAAGTGTACGTGTAAGGTCGGTCCGGGTCGCTTCATCCCACAATGCCGCGAAATCAAGATAAGACTAGTAACGGCAAGCAAATTGATCAAATCATCGCCCACAACTACTTTGTGTTCTACTCATGAATAGAATCTACGCAAAGACCTAGCTCATGATGCCACTGTTGGGTAACGTAGCAATAATTCAAAAACAAAAAATTACGTGTCACCAAGATCAATCTATGGAGAGACTAGCAA
The DNA here is from genome assembly GCF_002162155.2 of Triticum dicoccoides. Lineage (NCBI taxonomy): Eukaryota > Viridiplantae > Streptophyta > Magnoliopsida > Poales > Poaceae > Triticum > Triticum dicoccoides. Next base: position 147,396,048 of record NC_041380.1, on the reverse strand, counting down.
TGAGAGAGAGGAGTGCATCTTCATACCCTTGAAGATCGCAATGCCGAAGCATTACAAGAACGCGGTTGGTGGAGTCGTACACGCAGCGATTCAGATCGCGGTCGATTCCGATCTAAGTGCCGAATAACGGCGCCTCCGCGTTCAACACACGTACAGCCCGGTGAAGTCTCCCACGCCTTGATCCAGCAAGGAGAGAGGGAGAGGTTGGGGAAGACTCTGTCCAGCAGCAGCACAACGGCGTGGTGATGGTGGAGGAGCGCGGTACTCCAGCAGGGCTTCGCCAAGCACTACGAGAGATGAGGAGGGAGAGGGGTAGGGTTGCGCCAAGAGAGAGATCAAATCACATCTGTTGGGCAGCCCCATACCTCAAGTATATATAGGGGAAGGGGAGGGGTTGCCCCCCCTCTAGGGTTCCCTCCCCAAGGGGGCGCGGCAACCCTAGATCCCATCTAGGGTGGCGGCCAGAGGAGAGAGGGAGAGAGGGGGGCGCCCTAGGGTGGGCCTTAAGGCCCATCTGGACCTAGGGTTTCCCCCTCCCACTCTCCCTGCGCCTTGGGCCTTGGTGGGGGGGCGCACCAGCCTACCTGGGACTGGTCCTCTCCCACACTTGGCCCACGCAGCCTTCTGGGGCTGGTGGCCCCACCTGGTGGACCCTCGGGACTCTCCCGGTGGTCCCGGTACATTACCAATAGCACCTGAAACTTTTCCGGTGACCAAAACGGGACTTCCCATATATAAATCTTAACCTCCGGACCATTCCAGAACTCCTCGTGACGTCCGGGATCTCATCCGGGACTCCGAACAACATTCGGTAACCACGTACATACTTTCCCTATAACCCTAGCATCATCGAACCTTAAGTGTGTAGACCCTACGGGTTCGGGAACCATGTAGACATGACCGAGACAACTCTCCAGCCAATAACCAACAGTGGGATCTGGATACCCATGTTGGCTCCCACATGTTCCACGATGATCTCATCGAATGAACCACGATGTCAAGGATTCAATCAATCCCATATACAATTCCCTTTGTCTATCGGTACGATACTTGCCCAAGATTCGATCGTCGGTATCTCGATACCTCGTTCAATCTCGTTACCGGCAAGTCTCTTTACTCGTTCTATAATACATCATCCCGTGATCAACTCCTTGGTCACATTGTGCACATTATGATGATATCCTACCGAGTGGGCCCAGAGATACCTCTCCGTTACACGGAGTGACAAATCCCAGTCTCGATTCGTGCCAACACAACAGACACTTTCGGAGATACCCGCAGTGCACCTTTATAGCCACCCAGTTACGTTGTGACGTTTGGTACACCCAAAGCATTCCTACGGTATCCGGGAGTTGCACAATCTCGTGGTCTAAGGAAATGATACTTGACATTAGAAAAGCTTTAGCATACGAACTACACGATCTTGTGCTAGGCTTAGGATTGGGTCCTGTCCATCACATCATTCTCCTAATGATGTGATCCCGTCATCAACGACATCCAATGTCCATGGTCATGAAACCGTAACCATCTATTGATCAACGAGCTAGTCAACTAGAGGCCTACTAGGGACATGGTGTTGTCTATGTATCCACGCATGTATCTGAGTTTCCTATCAATACAATTCTAGCATGGATAATAAACGATTATCATGAACAAGGAAATATAGTAATAACTAATTTATTATTGCGTCTAGGGCATATTTCCAACACAAGTGTCTTCAAGGTGGTCGAGTGAACACATCTTCATGGTTGAGTGGATGATGGTTTCTCTTCGACTGCTTTTGATTCTTTGTAGAGATGTCCTTGGGGAGGGTATGTTGGACAGATCCATGACCCTACCCTAGGTACATAGCTTCATCATTAGCCCCCGAATGGATCAGGGTTTGAGTGAGGAAGGAGTTGGGAACACTTTCGACTCATTCTTTGTGCTATGAGTATATCTTGCTCTGGAACAATGGATTGAGGAGACGACGTCGACTCCTTTTTCAGTCGCCTTGGTCCATTCTTTGTTTTTGTCGAGTGAATTTTCATGGTATAATTCCGAATGATAATGTAGAGGGTGTTTGTCTTCAGTCTGGCAAGTTGCTCTGCTCTCCGCAGATTTCACGGGATTTGAATTTTGGGAAGCACGCAAGACGGGCGAGATCGTGGTAATCAAGACGGATTAGGCAAGTCTCATCGATCTCCGTGCCACCTTTTTCACCACATACTGCGCGCGCGACTGTTGCGGGATTTATTTAGATTGTTTGGTCCACCAGCCAGTCACTCGGTGAATGACCTTATAAAAGGCACCGGACCAGGCCTTTGCCTCATGCGCTCCCATTCTCTTTTCTTCTTCCTACGACTTGTCCGCCACGCTCGCTTCAGCTCTTGTCGCCGGACCCTCGCTCGAGCTTGATCCGTTGCCATGGGGAAAGAGAAGACGGTGGCGCTGGAGCGTGCGAAGAAGGCGACCACGAGGGCGAAGGGCAAGCGGACCAGCCGGGGCGGATCCTCGTCGAGATCCGGCCTGCCGTCGGGCTGGATCCAGGGCGACTGGATCCGCTCGACGATCAGCCAGGACGACCTCGACGACCTGGTGGAGGGGGACTAATCCCCCACAAGTCGGCATGGCTCCCGGGGAACGAGACCGAGCCGCAGCCAAGGGAGGGTGAGTGCGTTCTCCTCGCCACCCACGTAGATCGCGGATTCTCACTGCCTCTCCATCCTTTCTTCCGGGACTTTTTGAACTTCTTTGGGGCTCAGCTCCACCATTTCACTCCAAACACCATAGTCTATCTGGCTGCTTTCGTGTCGATGTGTGAAAAATTCTTGGGCTGTCGACCGCACTGGGGTCTTTTCAAACACATCTTCACCTGCCGCTCCTAGTCGGTCAAAAAGGCCAATCCGAGTGATGAGAGGACGCAAGTGATCCAGATGTGCGGGGGCCTGGGGATCCAGATGAGGAGCAAGAGCACCTTCCTAGCAATGATCCTTCCCGACTCGGTCCGGGGCTGGCAGTCGACTTGGTTTTACTGCAAGGACCACCCGACCCTGGGCCAGTCGACTGGACTTCCTCCCTTTTCTTTGGATCAAGTGGAGAAGCCCGCCCCTTGAAGGTGGTTCCAGAAGAGAAGGTGTGGGTCAAGGTGCTGGTCGAGTGGGTCGTCCAACTCGTCCGCGACGGGGTGACTGGGATGGACCTGCTGGAGGTCTTTCTCGATCGACGCATCCAACCGCTTCAGGCACGCGATCATCCGATGTGGATGTACTCTGGGCTCGAGGATTCCACTCGGATCCACCCGGAGGACGTCAGCGAGGACACCTTGGAGAAGTGGCTGATGGGGATCACCAGCAACAAAGACAACCCTCGGGGGTCTAGGAGGGTGATTCCATTCGACCACTCGCGTCAGACGGAGCAGGTATGATTCTGTTCTATCAAGTATCTTTCCGATTCACTGTGTGACATATTGTTGATGGTCGACTGAATTTCCTTTGATCGTTGTCTTTTCAGGCCTTCATCGACATGTACTCAATGCCCAACGGAGTGCAGGAGCAAGACGCCGAGGAAGGAGCGAGCGGGCGCGAGAGCGGCGAAGGGTACTCGAATGCCGAGGAGAACAAGGAGAGCGACGAATCGACTGATGATGAAGAGGTCGACTCGCCTCCTCGCAGGGAGAGGAGATCCAAACACGCTCATGACCCGGCGAGCGCTCCGGGCCTAGTGGCCGCGCCGATTGGGCAGTCTTCAAAGCGTCCCAGGACGTCTTCCCAACGCCGACTGAGAAGGCTTCGAAGCAGCCCAAAGTTGTGCCGCCTCCAGCGCCAAAAGCACCGAAAGCCACCTCCTCCAAACTGCCAAAGGCTTTGCCCAGGATCAAAATGACCATCCCTACTATCTCCGGGTAATCATCTGACTTGTTCTTTTCGTCGATTCGAGTAACAGGACGTAACCGACTGGATGTGGGTCTTTGCAGTGCTGCTACGTCAGGAACTTCCTCTCTCCCGTACTGAGACGAGGAGATGGAAGACGCGGTTACCTCTAACCCAGGTAGAAACTCTTATGATCTTGTTCTTGATTCCTTGGTTGATTGCATTCTAGTGGTTCACTTGGGGTCGAATGATCTGTCTTGCAGCTCCACCCAACGTCATCGATCTTCCAGATGACGATGAAGATGTGGCTCTTAAGCCCAGGAAGAGCAAGAAGGTAGTAGCTGGCAAGATGTCTCGGCAAGGGCCAACAACAACACCACCCGTCCGTCAGCCTGAAGACGCGGGCAGGGCCTCTGTAACCTTCGTTGCGCCCCTGTCGAGTGAGCACCCCGCACCGTCATCCAACTCCACGCCATGGAGCTCCAAGCTGCCACACCTGGGTCGCCTGCTCTCTTTTTCACCAGCTACCCCGTGTCGGACAACCAGTCGAAAGCAGCTGCGGAAGCCATCCGACAGGCTGACGTAATGATGGAGCGGGTGAAGACGGTGCATGAGAATAGCCATGCTGCCTACGACGCCAGCGCTGCTCTTCGGGCCAATGTCCAGGTGAGTAGACTTTCCAACTACTCTTGTTCTATGAGGATATGCTACCCAAAAAAATTTCTTCTACACAATCTCCTGTTGTTTGCGTCGGATCAGAGCACCCACTGGGTGTTTTGTTGTCTTCGGACGTTGCGTTCTTCCACTCGGTCTGGGCGAGTGGGATCTGAACCGGTGGGGGCACACTAAGTGCACCCACTGGGTGTAGTCCCTGAGACCGCGGTCAACTGCCGGCAGTCGACTGGGGTCTGAGTTCTACCTTCCTTTCTTTTTCTTTTCTTACACTCAACTCAGGCGGACCGGTCGAGTAGGATCTGAACTGGTGGGGGCACGCCAAGTGCACCCACTGGGTGTAGTCCTCGAGACCGCAGTCGACTGCTGGCAGTCGACTGTGGTCTGAACAACCTTTTTTGACTTGGTCCGGGCGGACCGGTCGAGTTGGGTCTTAATCAGCGGGGGCACGCCAAGCGCACCCGCTGGGTGTAGCCCCCGAGACCGCAGTCGACTATGTGCAGTCGGCTGGGGTCTAAGCGAACTTCTTTAGGTTTTATTCACTCAGAAGTAAACAACCTTTGATCTTATCAACTGGCCCATCTTTTGCCTTCTGCAGAAGTCTTGTACTCTTATTTCCAAGTTTGCTGAACTTGAGGAGAAGCAGAGGCAACTCAACCTCAACTTGGAATTGGCCCAGCAGAATCTGAAGAAAGTTCAAGATGAAGCTGCTGGTATGGAAGGTAACTGGCTGTCGACTGACTTTCAATATATTTCTTTGATCTCTTGTTTGATTTGATTGCTTATTTTTTAGAGAAAATGAAGTTGGCTTTGGAGAAGAAGGACTCGGACCTCGCCGCCATGCAAAAAGCAGCCCAAGATAAAACTGCTCTCGCAGACCAGAAGCTTGCTTCAGTCGGAACACTGGGGGAGGTGAACAAACTGAAATCTTGCCTCAATGAAGCTAAACGTGAAGTGACTAGTCTGAAGAAGGACAAGGTTGCCATGAATGAAAAGCTGGAGTCCGCGATCCGCAAGAGGAATGACACGGAAGCTTATCTGAGGACTCTTTCCAAGAAGCTCTATCTCACGCTGGAAGGTATTTCTTTTAAACCGACTGTGTTGATGCTTGCCATCGGATCTTGCTCGGTTGACTCACTAATTTTTGGCTGCAGAATTCTGCCAAGACTTCGACGAGGAAACTGGAAAGGTCGAGACGGGTCTGGACCCTATCGCTTCTCCAGTTTGCGATGAAACTGCAATGAACATGCTTCGACTGGAGTCCCGTATCGCCAGCGCCACAAGCTACCTCGTGCGCCTGAAGGAGGTAGTCTCCCGAATCGACTCATCCTTTGGCCGAGGGCGACACTTCAAAATGACCTGGAATCCCTGATGGCTTGACTGAACGAGATCCCTGACCGAGTGCAAGAATGGAAGAAGTCCTCCACCCGGTGTGGTGCTGACGTGGCGCTGTCCTTGGTGCGAGTCCATTGCAAGGAGGCTCGTGAAGACAAGCTGGCTGCGATCAAAGTCGCTAACACTAGAAAGCATGACTTCCAGTCCTTCATGGAGACTTTCATTGCTGTCGCTACTCGGATCGCTGATGGGATCGACCTGGACTCATTCGTGGAGCCTGCCAGCCCTCCTCTTGCCGAGTGAACAAACTTATGAGACTTGAATCTGCTTTAAATTTGCATCGGAATGCCGAGTGATTGCTGTAACTGTTAAACTCCTTTGGGCTTGATGCCCGAATACTTTTGATTTGCTGCTTGGAACTTTAGGATTTATCCGAATTTGGTTTATCTCTGAATGTGCTTGCGTTTTGCCTTCGAATGGACTTTGTTCATTGCTCGGAATAGTCTTTGCGCTGGAGATGCAGCTCTGAAGTGGTAGCTCCAGTCGACCTGCGCTTCGTCGTCCTTGCGGATAGGGATGGAGCGCATGTTGTACTTGTGTCGTAGCTCCGAAGGAAAAGGTTGCAGTCGACCTGCACCTCGTCGTCCTTGCGGATAAGGATGGAGCGCATGTGTTACTTGTACCGTAGCTCTGAAGGAGAAGGTTGCAGTCGACCTGCACCTCATCGTCCTTGCAGATAGAGGCGAAGCGTACGTTGTACTTGTGCCATAGCTCCGAAGGAGAAGGTTGTAGTCGACCTGCAACTCGTCGTCCTTGCGGATAGGGACGGAGCGTACGTTGTACTTGTGCTGTAGCTCCGAAGGAGAAGGTTGCAATCGACCTGCACCTTGTCGTCCTTGCGGATAGGGATGGAGCGTACGTTGTACTTATGCCATAGCTCCAAATGAGAAGGTTGCAGTCGACCTGCACCTCGTCGTCCTTGCGGATGGGGGTATGTTTCGAACTTAGGCGAGTACTGGACTGCAGCTAAGCCCCCGAGTGGGAGGACTGCTCTCCACTCGGTAGGATTTTTTCGAACTTAGGCGAGTATTGGACTGCAGCTAAGCCTCCGAGTGAGAGAACTTAGGCGAGTGCTAGACTGCAGCTAAGCCCCCGAGTGGGTGTTGGAAATATGCCCTAGAGGCAATAATGAATTGGTTATTATTATATTTCCTTGTTCATGATAATCTTTTATTATCCATGCTATAATTGTATTGATAGGAAACTCAGATACATGTGTGGATATATAGACAACACCATGTCCCTAGTGAGCCTCTAGTTGACTAGCTCGTTGATCAATAGATGGTTACGGTTTCCTGACCATGGACATTGGATGTCGTTGATAACGGGATCACATCATTAGGAGAATGATGTGATGGACAAGACCCGATCCTAAAGCCTAGCGCAAGATCGTGTAGTTCGTATGCTAAAGCTTTTTCTAATGTCAAGTATCATTTCCTTAGACCATGAGATTGTGAAACTCCCGGATACCGTAGGAATGCTTTGGGTGTACCAAACGTCACAACGTAACTGGGTGTCTATAAAGGTGCACTATGGGTATCTCCGAAAGTGTCTGTTGGGTTGGCACGAATCGAGGCTGGGATTTGTCACTCCGTGTAAACGGAGAGGTATCTCTGGGCCCACTCGGTAGGGCATCATCATAATGTGCACAATGTGACCAAGGAGTTGATCACGGGATGATGTGTTATGGAACGAGTAAAGTGACTTGCCGGTAACGAGATTGAACAAGGTATCGGGATACCGACGATCGAATCTCGGGCAAGTACTATACCGATAGACAAAGGGAATTGAATACGGGATTGATTGAATCCTCGACATCATGGTTCATCCGATGAGATCATCGTGGAGCATGTGGGAGCCAACATGGGTATCCAGATCCCGCTGTTGGTTATTGACCGGAGAGTTGTCTTGGTCATGTCTACGTGTCTCCCGAACCCGTAGGGTCTACACACTTAAGGTTCGGTGACGCTAGAGTTGTAGAGATATTAGTATGCAGTTAACCGAAAGTTGTTCGGAGTCCCGGATGAGATCCCGGACGTCACGAGGAGTTACGGAATGGTCCGGAGGTAAAGATTTATATATAGGAAGTCCAGTTTCGGCCACCGGGAGAGTTTCGGGAGTCATCGGTATTGTACCCGGACCACCGGAAGGGTCCCGGGGGTCCACCGGGTGGGGCCACCTATCCCGGAGGGCCTCATGGGCTGAAGGGGCGTGGGAACCAGCCCCTGGTGGGCTGGTGCGCCCCCCCTTGGGCCTCCCATGCGCCTAGGGTTGGAAACCCTAAGGGGTGGGGGCGCCTCCACTTGGCTTGGAGGCTAGGGCTGCCGCCCCCCTCCCTAGATGGGATCTACAAGGGGCCAGCGCCCCCCTAGGCCCCTATATATAGTGGAGGGGAGGAAGGTCAGCCGCACCTTAAGCCCTGGCGCCTCCCTCCCTCCCGTGACACCTCTTCCTCCCCGCTTGCGCTTGGCGAAGCCCTGCCGGGATCCCGCTACTTCCACCACCACGCCGTCGTGCTGCTGGATCTCCATCAACTTCTCCTCCCCCCTTGCTGGATCAATAAGGAGGAGACGTCTCCACACCGTATGTGTGTTGAACGCGGAGGTGCCATCCGTTCGGCGCTAGGATCATCGGTGATTTGGATCACGACGAGTACGACTCCATCAACCCCGTTCACTTGAACGCTTCCGCGTAGCGATCTACAAGGGTATGTAGATGCACTCCCCTTCCCTCGTTGCTAGATTACTCCATAGATTGATCTTGGTGATGCGTAGAAAATTTTGAATTTCTGCTACATTCCCCAACAGTGGCATCATGAGCTAGGTCTATGTGTAGTTTCTATGCACGAGTAGAACACAAGTTGTTGTGGGCGTCGATTTTGTCAATTTACTTGCTATTACTAGTCTTATCTTGATTCGGCGGCATCGTGGGATGAAGCGGCCCGGACCGACCTTACACATACTCTTACGTGAGATAGGTTCCACCGACTGACATGCACTAGTTGCATAAGGTGGCTAGCGGGTGTCTATCTCTCCCACTTTAGTCGGATCAGATTCGATGAAAAGGGTCCTTATGAAGGGTAAATAGAAATTGGCATATCACGTTGTGGTCTTGGCGTAGGTAAGAAACGTTCTTGCTAGAAACCTATAGCAGCCACGTAAAAACTTGCAACAACAATTAGAGGACGTCTAACTTGTTTTTGCAGCATGTGCCATGTGATGTGATATGGCCAAAAGGATGTGATGAATGATATATGTGATGTATGAGATTGATCATGTTCTTGTAATAGGAATCACGACTTGCATGTCGATGATTATGACAACCGGCAGGAGCCATAGGAGTTGTCTTAATTTATTTATGACCTGCATGTCAACATAAACGTCATGTAATTATGTTACTTTATTGCTAAAGCGTTAGCCATAGTAGTAGAAGTAATAGATGACGAGACAACTTCATGAAGACACGATGATGGAGATCATGATGATGGAGATCATGGTGTCATGCTGGTGATGATGATGATCATGGAGCCCCGAAGATGGAGATCAAAAGGAGCGAAGTGATAATGGCCATATCATGTCACTATTTGATTGCATGTGATGTTTATCATGTTTTACATCTTATTTCCTTAGAATGACAGTAGCTTAAATAAGATGATCCCTCACTAAAATTTCAAGAAAAGTGTTCCCCCTAACTATGCACCGTTGCGAAGGTTCGTTGTTTCGAAGCACCATGTGATGATCGGGTGTGATAGATTCTAACGTTCGAATACAACGGGTGTTGATGAGCCTAGCATGTACAGACATGGCCTCGGAACACATGCGAAACACTTAGGTTGACTTGAAGAGCCTAGCATGTACAGACATGGCCTCGGAACATGGAAGACCGAAAGGTCGAACATGAGTCGTATAGAAGATACGATCAACATGAGATGTTCACCGTTGATGACTAGTCTGTCTCACGTGATGATCGGACACGGCCTAGTCGATTTGGATCATGTATCACTTAGATGACTAGAGGGATGTCTATCTGAGTGGGAGTTCATTAAATAATTTGATTAGATGAACTTAATTATCATGAACATAGTTTAAATTGTCTTTGAAAATATGTTGTAGATCAATAGCTCGCGTTGTAGCTCCCTGTTTCAATACGTTCCTAGAGAAAGATTAAGTTGAGAGACATTGTAAGCATTGACGCGGACTAGGTCCGTTGTCTGAGGAGTGTCCTCACTGCTACACAGAAGGCTTACGTCTTTGATGCACCGCTCGATGTGCAAACCCCTACAATGTCGTCTGTGGATGTTGTGAACACCTGACAGACACGTCCTGATGACTACTTGATAGTTTAGTGCACCATACTTCACGGCTTAGAATCGGGATTGCAATGACGTTTTGAAATGCCATAGAACATATGAGATGTTCCAAGAGCTGAAATTGGGATTTCAGGCTCATTCCCGTGTTGAGAGGTATGAGACCTATGACAAGTTCCTTGCCTACAAGATGGAAGAGAATAGCTCAGCTAGTGAGCATGTGCTCAGAATGTCTGGGTGCTACAATCACTTGAATCAAGTGGGAGTTAAACTTCCAGATAAGATAGTGATTGATAGAGTTCTCTAGACACTATCACTAAGCTACTAGATCTTCGTGATGAACTATGACATGCAAGGGATGGAGATGATCCCGGAGCTGTTCGCGGTACTTAAGACCGCAAAAGTAGAAATCAAGAAGGACCATCAAGTGTTGATGGTTTAACAGGACCACTGGTTTCAAGAAGGGCAAGGGCTAGAAGGGAAACTTCATGAATGGTAAACCAGTTGCCGCTCCAGTGAAGGAACCCAAGGTTGGACCCAAACCTGAGACTGAGTGCTTCTATTGTAAGGGGAACGATCACTGGTAGCGGAACTACCCCAAATACATTGTAGATAAGAAGGCTGGCAACTTCAACAAAGTATATACGTGTTATTAATGTGTACCTTACTAGTACTCCTGGTAGCACCTGGGTATTGGATACCGGTTCAGTTGCTATTATTGGTGACTTGAAGCAAAAGCTACGGACTAAACGGAGACTGGCTAAGGGCGAGGTGATGATGTGTGTTGGAAGTGTTTCCAAAGTTGATGAGATCACCATCGCACGCTCCATCCGCCTTCGGGATTAGTATTGAACCTAGACAAATGTTATCAGGTGTCTACGTTGAGCATGAATATGATTAGATCATGTTCATTGCAATACGGTTATTCATTTAAGTCAGAGAATAATGGTTATTCTGTTTACATGAATAATACCTTTCATGGTCATGCACCCTATGTGAATGGTTCATTGAATCTTGGCCGTAGTAATACACATGTTCACGCCAAAAGATGTAGAGTTAATAATGATAGTACCACTTTCTTGTGGCATAGCCGCTTAAGTCATATTGGCGTGAGATGCATGAAGAAACTCAATGCCGATGGATGTTTGGAGTCACTTGATTTTGAATCGCTTGACACATGCGAGCCATGCCTCATGGGAAGGATGACTAAGACCCCGTTTTCAGGTACAATGAAACGGGCAAGTGACTTGTTGGAAATCATACATGCTGATGTGTGTGATCCAATGAGAATTAAGGCATGTGGTGGATATCGTTATTTTCTCATCTTCACTGATGATTTGAGTATATATGGGTACATTTACTTAATGAAGCACAAGTCTGAAACGTTTGAAAAGTTCAAGCAATTTCAGAGTGAAGTTAAGAATCATCATAACAAGAAGATCATGTTCCTACGATCTGATCAAGGGGAGATTTTATGAGTTATGAGTTTGGCAATCACTTAAGATATTGTGGAATTGTTTCGCAGTTGAAGCCACCTGGAACACCACAGCGTAATGGTGTGCCCGGACGTCGTAATCAAACCTTATGAGGTATGGTGCGATCTATGATGTCTCTTACCGATCTACCGCTTTTATTTTGAGGTTATGCATTAGAGACAGCTGCATTCACTTTAGATAGGGCACCATCTAAGTCCGTTTGAGACAACGCCGTATGAACTATGGTTTGGCAAGAAACCAAAGTTGTCGTTTCTTAATGTTTGGGGCTGCGATGCTTATGGCTTCAGCCGGAAAAAGCTCGAACCCAAAGCGGACAAATACATCTTCATAGGATACCCAAAGGTAAAAGTTGGGTATACCTTCTATCTCAGATCCAAGGGCAAAAAATGTTTGTCGCCAAGAACGGGTCCTTTCTCAAGAAGGAGTTTCTCTCGAAAGAATTGAGTGGGAGGAAGATAGAACTTGATGAGGTTATCGAACCCTCACTACAATCGGAGAGTAGTGCAACACAGAAAGATGTTTCTGTGGAACCTACGACTGTTGAAGAGGAAACTAATGATAGTTATCATGAAGTTTCGGATCAAGTTGCTATCGAACCTCGTAGGTCGACAAGGATATGTACTACTCCTGAGTGGTACGGTGATCCTGTCTTAGATGTCATGTTGTTGGACAACAATGAACCTATGAACTATGGAGACCCGATGGTGGGCCCATATTCCGACAAATGGTTAGAATCCGAGAAATCCGAGATAGGATCCATGTATCAAAACAAAGTATGGACTTTGGTGGACTTGCCCGATGATCGGCAAGCCATTGAGATAAATGGGTCCTTAAGAAGAAGACGGACGTGGATGGTAATGTCACCGTCTATGAAGCTCGACTTGTGGCGAAGAGTTTTTCACAAGTTCAAGGAGTTGACTATGATGATATTTTCTCACTCGTAGCGATGCTTAAGTCCGTCGGAATCAAGTTAGCATTAGCTGCATTTATGAAATCTGGCAGATGGATGTCAAAACAAGTTTCCTTACCAGTTTTCGTAAGGAAAGGTTGTATGTGATACAATCAGAAAGATTTTGTCGATCCTAAGGATGCTAAAAGTTATGCTGGCTCCAGAGATCCTTCCATTGACTAGAGCAAGCATCTCGGAGTCGGAATATATGCTTTGATGCTTTGATGGAGTGATCAAAGTTTTCGGGTTTATACAAAGTTTGTTAGAAACTTATGTTTGCAATAAAGTGAGTGGGAGCACCACAACATTTCTGATAAGTATATGTGAATGACATATTGTTGATCCGAAATGATGTAGAATTTCTGGAAAGCATAAAGGGTTGTTTGAAACGAGTTTTTCAAAGGAAGACCTGGATAAAGCAGCTTACATATTGGGCATCAAGATCTATAGAGATAGATCAAGATGCCCGATGATACTTTCAAAAGAACACACACCTTTGACATGATTTTGAAGGAGTTCAAAATAGATCAGTCAAAGAAGGAGTTCTTACCTGAGTTGTAAGGTGTGAAGTTGAGTAAGACTCAAAGCTTGATCACGGCAGAAGAAAGAGGAAGGACGAAGGTCGTCCCCTATGCTTTTGTCATACGCTCTATACGGTATGCCAAGCTAAGTACCGCACCTGATTTGTGCCTTGCCACATGTCTGGCAAGAGGGTACAAAGGTGATCCAGGAGTGGATCACTGGACAGTGGTCAAAATTATCCTTAGAGGAATAAGGAAATATTTCTCGGTTATGGGGGTGATAAAGAGTTCAACGTTAAGAGTTATGTCGATGCAAGCTTTAACACCTATCCGGATGACTATGAGTAGAAAAACCAGATATGTATAATGGAGCAACCATTTGGAATAGCTCCAAGTGGAACGTGGTAGCAGCATCTACGATATGACATAAAGTTTTGCGAAGTACATGCGGATCTGATTGTTGCAGACCCGTTGACTATAACCTCTCTCACAAGCATAACATGATCAAACCCAGAACTCATTGATTATTAATCACATAATTATGTGAACTAGATTATTGACACTAGTAAGCTCTTTGGATGTTAGTCACATGGTGATGTGACCTGTGAGTGTTAATCACATGGCGATGTGAACTAGATTATTGACTCTAGTGCAAGTGGGAGACTGTTGGAAATGTGCCCTAGAGGCAGTAATAAATTGGTTATTATTATATTTCATTGTTCATGATAATCGTTTATTATCCATGCTATAATTGTATTGATAGGAAACTCAGATACATGTGTGGATACATAGACAACACCATGTCCCTAGTGAGCCTCTAGTTGACTAGCTCGTTGATCAATAGATGGTTACGGTTTACTGACCATGGACATTGGATGTCGTTGATAACAGGATCACATCATTAGGAGAATGATGTGATGGACAAGACCCAATCCTAAAGCCTAGCACAAGATCGTGTAGTTCGTATGCGAAAGCTTTTTCTAATGTCAAGTATCATTTCCTTAGACCATGAGATTGTGCAACTCCCGGATACCGTAGGAATGCTTTGGGTGTACCAAATGTCACAACGTAACTGGGTGGCTATAAAGGTGCACTATGGGTATCTCCGAAAGTGTCTGTTGGGTTGGCACAAATCGAGGCTGGGATTTGTCACTCCGTGTAAACGGAGAGGTATCTCTGTGCCCACTCGGTAGGACATCATCATAATGTGCACAATGTGACCAAGGAGTTGATCACAGGATGATGTGTTACGGAAAGAGTAAAGAGACTGGCCGATAACGAGATTGAACAAGGTATTGGGATACCGACGATCGAATCTCGGGCAAGTACTATACTGATAGACAAAGGGAATTGAATACGGGATTGATTGAATCCTCGACATCATGGTTCATTCGATGAGATCATCATGGAGCATGTGGGAGCCAACATGGGTATCCAGACCCCGCTGTTGGTTATTGACCGGAGAGTTGTCTCGGTCATGTCTACGTGTCTCCCGAACCCGTAGGGTCTACACACTTAAGGTTCGGTGACGCTAGAGTTGTAGAGATATTAGTATGCGGTTAACCTAAAGTTGTTCGGAGTCCCGGATGAGATCCCGGACGTCACGAGGAGTTCTGGAATGGTCCGGAGGTAAAGATTTATATATAGGAAGTCCAGTTTCAGCCATCGGGAGAGTTTCAGGAGTCATCGGCATTGTACCGGGACCACCGGAAGGGTCCCGGGGGTCCACCGGGTGGGGCCACCTATCCCGGAGGGCCCCATGGGCTGAAGGGGCATGGGAACCAGCCCCTGGTGGTCTGGTGCGCCCCCCTTGGGCCTCCCAGGCGCCTAGGGTTGGAAACCCTAAGGGGTGGGGGCGCCTCCACTTGGCTTGGAGGCCAAGCCACCCCTAGGGCTGCCGCCCCCTCCCTAGATGGGATCTACAAGGGGCCGGCACCCCCCTAGGCCCCTATATACAGTGGAGGGGAGGGAGGGCAGCCACACCTGAAGCCCTGGCGCCTCCCTCCCTCCCGTGACACCTCTTTCTCCCCGCTTGCGCTTGGCGAAGCCGTGCTGAGATCCCGCTACTTCCATCACCACGCCGTCGTGCTGCTGGATCTCCATCAACTTATCCTCCCCCCTTGCTGGATCAAGAAGGAGGAGACGTCTCCGCACCGTATGTGTGTTGAACGCGGAGGTGCCGTTCGTTCGGTGCTAGGATCATCGGTGATTTGGATCACGACGAGTACGACTCCATCAACCCCGTTCATTTGAACGCTTCCGCGTAGCGATCTACAAGGGTATGTAGATGCACTCCCCTTCCCTCGTTGCTATATTACTCCATAGATTGATTTTGGTGATGCATAGAAAATTTTGAATTTCTGCTACGTTCCCCAACAGTGGGAGGATTGCTCTCCACTCGGTAGGATTTTTTTGAACTTAGGCGAGTATTGGACTGCAGCTAAACCTCCGAGTGAGAGAATTTAGGCGAGTACTGGACTGCAACTAAGCCCCCGAGTAGGAGGATTGCTCTCCACTCGGTAGGATTTTTTCGAACTTAGGCGAGTATTGGACTGCAGCTAAGCCTCCGAGTGAGAGAACTTAGGCGAGTGCTGGATTGCAGCTAAGCCCTGATACGTCTCCAATGTATCTATAATTTTTGATTGCTCCATGCTACTTTATCTACTGTTTTGGACTATATTGGGCTTTATTTTTCACTTTTATATTATTTTGGGGACTAACCTATTAACTGGAGGCCCAGCCCAGAATTGTTGTTTTTTGCCTATTTCAGTATTTCGAGGAAACAGAATATCAAACGGAGTCCAAACGGAATGAAACCTTCGGGAACGTGATCTTCTCACCGAACGTGATCCAGGAGACTTGGACCCTACTCCAAGAATTTTTCGGGGAGGTCACGAGGGTGGAGGGCGCCCCCCTGGGCGCGTCCCCCTGCCTCGTGGGCCCCTCGGAGCTCCACCGACGTACTTCTTCCGCCTATATATCCCCATATACCCTAAAAAACATCCGGAAGCAACATAGATCGGGAGTTCCGCCGCCAGAAGCCTCCGTAGCCACCGAAACTCAATCTAGACCCGTTCCGGCACCCTGCCGGAGGGGCAATCCTTCTCCGGTGGCCATCTTCATCATCTCGGTGCTCACCATGATGAGGAGGGAGTAGTTCTCCCTCGGGGCTGAGGGTATGTACCTGTAGCTATGTGTTTGATCTCTCTCTCTCTCTCTCTCTCTCTCTCTCGTGTTCTTGAGATGATACGATCTTGATGTATCGCGAGCTTTGCTATTATATTTGGATCCTATGATGTTTCTTCCCCCCTCTTCTCTCTTGTAATGAATCGAGTTTCCCCTTTGAAGTAATCTTATCTGATTGATTCTTTAAAGACTTGAGAACACTTGATGTATGTCTTGCCGTGGATATCTGTGGTGACAATGGGATACCACGTGCCACTTGATGTACGTTTTGGTGACCAACTTGCGGGTTTCGTGACATTGGGAACCTATGCATAGGGGTTGGCACACGTTTTCGTCGTGATTCTCTGGTAGAAACTTTGGGGCTCTCTTTGAGGTTCTTTGTGTTGGTTGAATAGATGAATTGAGATTTTGTGATGCATATCGTATAATCATGCCCATAGATACTTGAGGTGACATTGAAGTATCTAGGTGACATTAGGGTTTTGGTTGATTTGTATCTTAAGGTGTTATTCTAGTACGAACTCTAGGGCTGTTTGTGACACTTATAGGAATAGCCCAACGGATTGATTGGAAAGAATAACTTTGAGGTGGTTTCGTACCCTACCATAATCTCTTCGTTCGTTCTCCGCTATTAGTGACTTTGGAGTGACTCTTTGTTGCATGTTGAGGGATAATTTTATGATCCAATTATGTTAGTATTGTTGAGAGGACTTACACTAGTGAAAGTATGAACCCTAGGCCTTATTTCCTATCATTGCAATACTGTTTATGCTCACTTTTATCATTAGTTACCTTGCTGATTTTATATTTTCAGATTACAAATACCTTTATCTACCATCCATATTGCACTTGTATCACCATCTCTTCGCCGAACTAGTGCACCTATACAATTTACCATTGAATTGGGTGTGTTGGGGACACAAGAGACTCTTTGTTATTTGGTTGTAGGGTTGCTTGAGAGAGACCATCTTCATCCTACGCCTCCTACGGATTGATAAACCTTAGGTCATCCACTTGAGGGAAATTTACTACTGTCCTACAAACCTCTGCACTTGGAGGCCCAACAATGTCTACAAGAAGAAGGTTGTGTAGTAGACATCAAGCCCCCGAGTGGGAGGATTGCTCTCCACTCGGTAGGATTTTTTCGAACTTAGGCGAGTATTGGACTGCAGCTAAGCCTCTGAGTGAGAGAACTTAGGCGAGTGCTGGACAGCAGCTAAGCCCCCGAGTGGGAGGATTACTATCCACTCGGTAGGATTTTTTCGAACTTAGGCGAGTATTGGACTGCAGCTAAGCCTCTGAGTGAGAGAACTTAGGGGACTACTCGACTGCAGCTAAGCCCCCGTGTGGGAGGATTGCTCTCCACTCGGTAGGATTTTTTCGAACTTAGGCGAGTATTGGACTGCAGCTAAGCCTCCGAGTGGGAGAACTTAGGCGAGTGCTGGACTGTAGCTAAGCCCCCGAGTGGGAGGATTGCTCTCCACTCGGTAGGATTTTTTCGAACT
>NC_041380.1:147367766-147377632 GCF_002162155.2 Triticum dicoccoides | reverse complement strand
TTTCGAACTTAGGCGAGTATTGGACTGCAACTAAGGCTCTGAGTGAGAGAACTTAGGTGAGTACTGGACTGCAGCTAAGCCCCCGAGTGGGAGGATTGCTCTCCACTCGGTAGGATTTTTTCGAACTTAGGCGAGTACCGTACTGCAGCTAAGCCTCCGAGTGAGAGAACTTAGGCTAGTGCTGGACTACAGCTAAGCCTCCGAGTGGGAGGATTGCTCTCCACTCGGTAGGATTTTTCAAACTTAGGCGAGTACCGGACTGCAGCTAAGCCTCCGAGTGAGAGAACTTAGGTGAGTGCTAGACTGCAGCTAAGCCTCCGAGTGGGAGGATTGCTCTCCACTCGGTAGGATTTTTCAAACTTAGGCGAGTACCAGACTGCAGCTAAGTCTTCGAGTGAGAGAACTTAGGCGAGTACTGGACTGCAGCTAAGCCCCTGAGTAGGAAGATTGCTCTCCACTCGGTAGGATTTTCTTTCGAACTTAGGTGAAACGGATTCGCGACTAAGCCCACCCACTGGGGGATTTCAGAAGTAAATAAGAACAACAACAATCGTATGAGAGGACCGTAAGCTCTTGTCTTTGATAAACAAATTACAAAGGTGTTCCTTATTACATTTTATTCGAACGAGTGCTTAAGTATAAAAGGGGCGGAGCAGCTCCGCGTTCCAAGCCCGTGGCTCGTCTTTCTGATGCTCAACACTATAAAGATGGTATGCTCCGTTGTGGAGAACTTTGGTGATGATGAAGGGGCCTTCCCAAGTCGGGGCGAGCTTGTGTGGTTTCTGTTGATCCACTCGAAGAACCAGGTCTCCTTCTTGAAAGGCTCGACGCCTCACATTTCTGGCGTGGAATCGACGCAAGTCTTGCTGATAAATGGTCGACTGGATCAAGTCCATCTCTCTTTCCTCCTCTAAGAGATCGACTGGATCTTGCCGGGCCTGCTCTGCTTCCTCTTCGGAGAAGAGCTCGACTCGGGGTGCGTTATGGAGCAGGTCACTTGGCAGAACAGCTTCGGCTCCATAGACTAAGAAGAAAGGAGTTCGTCCGGTCGACCGATTAGGAGTTGTCCTTAAACCCCACAGGACTGATGGAAGTTCATCAACCCAAGCGCTTGTGGCGTGTTTGAGATCACGCATTAGTCGGGGTTTCAGTCCTTTGTGAATTAGGCCATTGGCTCTTTTTGCTTGTCCGTTCGACTGCGGGTGAGCGACTGAAGCATAGTCGACTCGTGTGCCTTGAGAAGCGCAGAAAGCTCTAAACTCATCAAAATCGAAGTTCGACCCGTTGTCCGTAATGATGTTGTGTGGAACTCCATATCTGAATGTCAATTCTCTGATAAAACTGACAACGGTGATGGCCTCAAGGTTCTTGATAGGTTTATCTTCGATCCATTTTGTAAACTTGTCGACTGCGACGAGCACATGAGTGAAGCCGCTCCTGCCAATTCTTAGTGGTCCAACCATATCCAGTCCCCAAACAGAAAAGGGCCAGATGAGGGGGATGGTCTTCAGGGCTGACGTTGGCTTGTGAGACATGTCGGAGTAAAACTGGCAACCTTCACATCTGTCGACTATATCTTTCGCCATTTCATTTGCCTGTGGCCAATAGAATCCAGCTCGGTATGCTTTAGCCACGATGGCCCGAGAGGACGCATGGTGACCACAGGTCCCCGAGTGGATGTCATTGAGGATCATTCGACCTTCTTCTGGTGTTATGCAATTCTGACCGACTCCAGTCACGCTTTCTCTGAACAGTTGCCCTCTTATCACAGTAAAGGCCTTGGATCGACGGACGATCTGTCGAGCCTCTTCCTCATCCTCTGGGAGTTCTTTCCTGAGGATGTACGCAATGTAGGGCACTGTCTACTCGGGAGTAATGGCCAGAACCTCCATGATCAGGTCGACCATGGCTGGGACCTTGACTTCAGTCAGGTCTATGGCACTCTTAGGCTGCGGGGGCTCTTCAGTAAAAGGATCTTCCTGAACTGTCGGCGTGTGAATATGCTCCAAAAACACATTGCTGGGAATGGCTTCTCTCTTGGAACCTATCTTTGCCAAGTCATCAGCTGCTTGATTTTCCAGTCGGGGTATGTGATGGAGCTCTAACCCCTCAAACTTCTTTTCCAGCTTCCTCACTGCATTGTAGTAACTAGTCATGGCTGGGCTTCTGACGTCCCACTCATTCATCACTTGATTGACAAACAAATCTGAGTCGCCGTAGACCATGAGACGACGGACGCCGAGTGAGATGGCCATGCGGAACCCATACAGGAGTGCTTCATATTCTGCTTCATTGTTGGAGGAATCAAAGTGAATCTGGAGGACATATCTGAGTTTGTCTCCTCGGGGGGATACCAGTACTACCCCAGCACCAGAACCATTCAGCATTTTGGATCCGTCAAAGAACATGATCCAGTGCTCCGAGTGAACTTGAGTCGGCAGTTGCTGTTCGATCCACTCGGTGAGGAAATCTGCTATTGCTTGGTACTTGATAGCTTTCTTTGCCTCAAACTTGATATCCAAGGGCAGGAGTTCAATCACCCATTTTGCCACTCGGCCAGTTGCATCTCTGTTGTGCAGAATTTCTGACAATGGAGCATCGCTGACGACTGTAACAGAGTGATCAGAGAAATAGTGTGCAACCTTCTTCATGGTCATGTAAATCCCATAGACAAGCTTCTGATAGTGCGGATATCTCTGCTTTGACGGAGTCAGGACTTCAGAAATATAATAAACTGGGCGCTGAACTTTATAAGCTTTTCCTTCTTCTTCCCGCTCGACCGTAAGTACTATACTGACGACTTGTCCAGTGGCTGCTATATAAAGCAGTAGAGGCTCTTTGCTGATTGGAGCAGCAAGCACCGACTGGGTGGAAAGCAGGGCTTTTAGCTCTGCAAATGCTGCATCAGCTTCTGGGGTCCACTCGAACTTATCTGATTTCTTCATCAGTCGGTAAAGAGGCAGCGCCTTTTCACCGAGGCGAGAAATGAATCGACTTAGGGCGGCCAAGCAACCAGTAAGCTTCTTGACATCATGCACACGCACAGGGCGTTTCATTCGGAGTATAGCACCCACTTTCTCTGGGTTAGCATCGATTCCTCGTTCGGAAATGAGGAAACTGAGTAATTTTCCGCCCGGAACTCCAAACGTGCACTTTGATGGATTGAGCTTGATATCATACCTTCTGAGGCTGGCAAAGGTTTCAGCAAGGTCAGTTAGTAGGTCGGAACCTTTACGTGACTTGACCATAATGTCATCCATGTATGCTTCCACATTCCGACTGATCTGAGTGAGCAGGCACTTTTGAATCATCCGCATGAATGTGTCTCCAACGTTCTTCAAACCGAATGGCATTGTGACATAACAGAATGTCAGGACCCCGATTCCAAGTCACATCGATCTAGCCGGTAACACTTCATATCACTTTGCGGCCTCACGCACGGTATTCCCACGGGTGTCGCCTTACCATGGCCTGGGACTGTTTGCGCCTTTTGGCTCACGTATATGATAGTGTCGCTAGCATCCATATGACAGGGAACCCGGGCCAACATGGCTAGTCGTGAACCCAAAGCGGCACAGACCTATGGAGACAGGCATACATGAATCACATCGAGCATGTCGGTCATCAGCGAGTGAATCTGGGCTGTAGCACTGGGCTAACAGGACTCCGGGGAACCCGGGATGTAGTAGGCTAGGCAGGACTCCGGATGTCACCGCGTGACATTTCCCTGAAGGGACAGACATAGGAACGAAGTGAAACACATGTCGGCCAGTCAAGTGTCCTGAGCAGTAGTGCTGGGCTAGCAAGACTCCGGTGAACCGGGCTGTAGCGGAATACTATGGCTCGAGGAACACTAGACTACATTTCCCCATAAGAAAGGCTGCTAAGGATAAACAACTAGATTGTCGGATCCCACTCATACCAAGCATTTCAATCATACACACAATATGCTCGATATGTGTAAATACAACATGGCATCACAACATAACTCTACAACTCAAGTATTTATTCATTAGCCTCCGAGGAGCGAGATATTACAAACATGGGTCTCATGACCCAACAATCATAGCATACAAATCAAAGCACATGCGGAAGCTTAACATGTCTGGGGACAGACATCTACAAATGAAAAGGGCTGAGAAGCCTGACTATCTACCAGATCCTGCCGAGGGCACAAGATCGTAGCTGAGGTATCAAGCTAAACGTCGAAGTCCACACGAAACTACTAGCGAGACTGAAGTCTCTCTGCAAAACATAAATTAAGCAAACGTGAGTACAAAAGTACTCAGCAAGACTTACATCAGAACTAGCTACATATGCATCGGTATCAACAAAGGGGTAGTGGAGTTTAACTACAGCAAGCCAGCTTTGACTCAGTGGCTAACCTGAACTACGACAGCAAGCAACTCTTTGAGGTGGCGCACACGAGTCCACATATTCACCATTCAATACACCACTATGGATCCGCTCCCGTCTACCTACGAGAACGCCATCCATAGCACTCACACTTATCTTGCGCATTTTAGAGTATCTACTTTCACTTGTCTATGAACTGTTATAGGCAACCCAGAAGTCCATTACCGCGGACACGGCTATTCGAATAGATGATGTTAACCCTGCAGGGGTGTACTTCTTCACATATACTCTCACCACTTACCGCCGTTTACACGACATGTACTCGGCAACCTTCAAGCGGAAGCCCAACGAGGGTGTCGGCCACGGCCTACCTAAACACTCAAGTCTCTAGTCTAGGTTTATTGCCTATCCAGGTTCCATCCACGGGGAGTCCGGCCGAGGTTTCCACATACGGCCCCGGACGATGTGTACAGGGTTCCGAGACACCAAACGGGCGCCCGGCATGCCCGGCCACGGTGTATCTACCGCATCATAGCCCACCCCTAGGGTCAGCACTACGCACGGCCGCCAACACATATCCTATAAACACCAGAAACTAGTTGCAACTCCTGGACAGAGGACAAGGGTGATCAAGAAGCCGAGAGGGTCCATTGGTTTCGGGCCCAATGCATGGTAGTAACTGTTTCATGGATCACAAACACAGAACTCAGTTCCTAAGAACGGTTTCAATGAGACAACCCACCATGTACTCCTACATGGCCTCTCACCGCTGCCTTTACCAAATCGTGTTCACACACTTAGCTCTCAATAGTAGGACATGTTTACACACCTCCGATTCATCCCCGATGAATCAGACCTGACTCAACTCTAAGCAGTAGCAGGCATGACAAACAAACATGAATGAGTAGGCACATCAGGGCTCAAACAACTCCTACTCATGCTAGTGGGTTTCATCTATTTACTGTGGCAATGACAGGTCATGCAGAGGAAAAGGGTTCAACTACCGCAGCATGTAACAGTTGAATCGTTGTTGTCCTAATGCAGTAAAAGAGAGCAGGAGCGAGAGAGCGGGATTGTATCGGAATGAAAAATGGGTTTTTGCTTGCCTGGCACTCCTGAAGATAATATAGTTCTTCATCGGTGTCATCGATCTCATCGTCGAAACCACGTCTATCGAGAGGGGACAAATACCGGCAACAGAGAAAGAAACACAATCAATGCAATGCACAATATGATGCATGATCATGACATGTCAATATGCTGTGGTTTGAGCTAATGCAACTAGCAACATGTTAAATGGAGTTGGTTTGAACCCTAGGTTCAAATTCAAACTCCATATGTGAGAGTTTAAATTCCATTTATATGAATTGGCCTAAACAGCAGCCATAAGTTGTCCTAACATGCATGAAAATTCCATAAATAGATTTCTTGATTTTTCTTATAATTTTTCATATATAATTTATTTCATTCTGAGCTACGGTTGATTTTATATGATTTTTAGAAGTTAATAACATTTTCTGGAATTTCCTGAATAGAAATAAATCCAGAAATTACATTATTGCATCAGCATTACGTCATGCTGACCTCAGCAGGTCAACACGCCAGGTCTAGGTCAAACCTGACCAGTGGGTCCCACTGGTCAGTCTCACAGAGCTGGGTTGGGTGGATGACAAGTGGGACCGGTCAACATTGACTTGACCAAAGTCAAAGCTGACACGTGGGGTCCACAGGGTTAGCACTAATCTAAACAGGTAATTTACACTAACCTAATCTCTTTTAGTTAGCCGGTTAGTTGGGCGGTGGGGCCCGGTTGTCATTGACTCCAGGGGGTAATCAGTAGGGTGCTTAGGCCCTAATGATGGTGCCACGTCAACGGCCGCCGGGGTTAGTCGCCGGCGACCAAACAGAGCGGCAGAGGCGCTCGGAACGGTGCCACAGGCGTCGGATGGGCGCGTGGCTTGGTCCTACGGCCAGCTGGAGGAGTGCCGCGTCCAACGGTGCAGGTGGTTGAGCGCGCGGTGGCCGGGAACGACGCCGGCGAGCGTTTGGGCGGCGGCCGTGTCAGGACCCCGACTCGATGTCACATCGATCTAGCCGGTAACACCTCATATCACTTTGCGGCCTCACGCACGGTATCCCCACGGGTGTCGCCTTACCTTTGCCCGGGACCGTTTGCGCCTTTTGGCTCACGTATATGATAGTGTCGCTAGCATCCATATGATAAGGAGCCCGGGCTGACATGACTAGTCGTAAACCCAAAGTGGCACAGACTTACAGGGACAGGCATTCATGACCCAGCTTCGAACGTGTCGGTCATCAGCAAGTGGGTCCGGGCTGTAGCACTGGGCTAGCAGGACTCCGGTAAACTGGGCTGTAGCGGGCTAACAGGACTCCGGTACTCAAAGCGTGACATTTCCCCGAAGGGACAGACACAGGAACGAAGAAGGACACATGCCGGCCAGCCTAAGTGTTCCGGAGCAGTAGCAAGCTACCATGGCTCAGTGGAAACACTAGGAGACATTTCCCGGTAAGAGAGGCTACTAAAGATAAACAACTAGA
Organism: Triticum dicoccoides; assembly: GCF_002162155.2. Classification (NCBI taxonomy): domain Eukaryota; kingdom Viridiplantae; phylum Streptophyta; class Magnoliopsida; order Poales; family Poaceae; genus Triticum; species Triticum dicoccoides. Next base: position 147,370,717 of record NC_041380.1, on the reverse strand, counting down.
TGGTCAGATCCCACACATACCAAGCATTTCAATAACATACACACAATATGCTCGATATGTGCAAATACAACATGGCATCACAACATGACTCTACAAATCAAGTATTTTAATCAATAGGCTCCGGGGAGCGAGATATTACAAACATGGGTCTCATGACCCAACAATCAGAGCATACAAGTCAAAGCACACGCGGAAGCTATCATGTCTGGGTGCAGACATCTATAAATGAAAAGGGCTGAGAAGCCTGACTATCTATCAGATCCTGCCGAGGGCACAAGATCGTAGCTGAGGTAACAAGCTAAACGTCGAAGTCCAAGCGGAACTACTAGTGAGACTGAAGTCTCTCTGCAAAAACATAAAATAGGCAAACGTGAGTACAAATGTACCCAGCAAGACTTACATCAGAACTAACTACATATGCATCATTATCAACAAAGGGGTGGTGGGGTTTAACTGCAGCAAGCCAGCTTTGACTCGGTGGCTATCCTGAACTACGACTGCAAGCAACTCTTTTGAGGTGGCGCACACGAGTCCACATATTCACCAACCAATACACCACTATGGATCCGCTCCCGTCTCCCTACGAGAACGCCATCCATAGCACTCACGCTTATCTTGCGTGTTTTAGAGTATCCACTTTCACTTGTCTATGAACTGTACAAGGGGTCCAAGTTTCCATATCCGAGGAATCCAGCTATTCGAATAGATGATGTTAACCCTGCAGGGGTGTACTTCTTCACACACGCTCCCGCCACTTACCGCCCTGTACACGTCATGTACCTCGGCAACCTTCAAGCGGAAGCCGGGCGAGGGAGTCGGCCACGACCTGACTAACCGAACAAGTCTCTAGTCCAGGTTTATCGCCTATTCGGGTTCCATCCGCAAGGAGATCCGGCCGGGGTGTCGCTTACGGCCCCAAACGATGTGTGCAGGGTTCCCAAGCCCACCAACCGGGTGCCACTTGGTACACCGGGCCACTGTGCCTAGTCTGTCCCAAGCCCACCTGTACCGGGTGCCACTTGGTAGACTACTAACACTGCCTACAAACACCAGAAACTAGTTGCAACTCCTGGACAGAGATCAAGTTGATTAATAAGTCGAGAGGGCTTGGAGCGCCCGGAGCCCAATGTGTGGTAGTAACTGATCATGGATCACAAACACAGAACTCAGTTCCTGAGGACGGCTGCAATGAGACAACCCACCATGTACTCCTACATGGCCTCTCACCGCTACCTTTACCAAATCGTGTTCACACACTTAGCTCACACACATTGGGACATGTTCACACGCCTCTGATTCATCCCCGATGAATCAGACCTGACTCAACTCTAAGCAGTAGCAGGCATGACAAACAAGCATGAATGAGTAGGCACATCAGGGCTCAAACAACTCCTACTCATGCTAGTGGGTTTCATCTAATTACTGTGGCAATGACAGGTCATGCAAAGGATAAAGGGTTCAGCTACCGCAGCAAGTATCAAATATGTCGTTGTTGTCCTAATGCAGTAAAAGAGAGCAGGAGCGAGAGAGTGGGATTTTATCGGAATGAACAAGGGGGTTTTGCTTGCCTGGCACTTCTGAAGATAGCATTGAGTCTTCATCAGTGTCAACGATCACATCATCGGTATCACGTCTATCGAGAGGGGACAAATACCGGCAACACAGAAGGAAACACAATCAATGCAATGCACAATATGATGCATGATCATGACATGGCAAAATGAATGTGTTTTGGGATAATGCAACTAAACCAGATTAAATGAAGTTGGTTTGAATCCAAGATTCAAATTCAAACTCCATATGTGATTATTTAAATGCCCTTTAATTGATTTGTGCTAAACAGCAGCTATAAGTTGTTCTAACATGCATGAAAATGGTACAGATGGATTCCTTGAATTTTTCTGATAATTTTTCATATATAAATTATTTAATTTGGAGTTACGGTTGAATTTCTATGATTTTTAGAAGTTTTGGGCATTTTCTGGAATTTCAGAATTAAATTAAATCCAGAAAATGATTTATTGCGTCAGCACTAGGTCATGCTGATGTCAGCAGGTCAACTGGGCGCCCCAGGTCAAATCTGACGTGTGGGGGCCACACGTCAGTGACACAGGAGCTAATCCCGGTCAAACCCAGCGCTGACTGGGGTTTGACCAGGGGTGGGGCCCGCTGTCAGTGGCCTAGGGGGTTGATTAGAGTGGGGGGGGTTAGCCGCTAATGATGCCCACGTCATCATCGCCGGACTTACGCCGGCGGCGACCAAAATGGCGGCGGCAACGCGCCGGACTTGCGCTAAAGGCGACGGAGGCGGCGGCTGGGGGCACCGGGGCGTAGCCCGGGCTCTCCCGCATCTGATGGGGTAGGTGGGAGGCTGCGGGAACGCCGGGGCTCATTGGAACGGAGCTCGCGGCGGTGCCGGAGTTCGGGTGGTAACGGGCGCGAGGCCCTGGTGGGGTTTTGGGCAAGCTGAGCTGCGCATGGGCTTCCTGTGAGCCCCACGAGCTCAAAGCCGTGCTCGGACGCGACCGAAATAGGCCATGGCCGCGACGGCAGCATGGCCGGCGGCAGTGAGCTCCGGTCGTCGGCAAAGTGGCAGCTGCGATGTGCAAACGAGAGAACGGAGAGGGGGAAACAGCACAGGAGCTCACAGCGGGTGCAGTGGTGGCCTCGGCGAGCTCGGGGAGGCACCGGAGCCGACGAATTTGACGAAGATGGCCGGCGGGTCCGAGGTAGAAGACGACGTCGATGGCGGCGATGCGGCACGTCCGGGGCCTCGTGGCTCGTTGAGGAGGTAGAGGGAGGACCCGCGGAGCTTCCTGGGGCGTCGGTGAGGCTAGGGGTGGCCGGTGGCCATGGGTACGGCGACGATGGCGGCGAGCTCCGCTCGGTGGTGTGCGCGAGAGGGAAACAGAGGAGGGAATGGGGTCCAGGGGGAGAGAGGGGAGGTGCAG
>NC_041380.1:147361843-147367522 GCF_002162155.2 Triticum dicoccoides | reverse complement strand
TTCTGGTCGCGTGACACGACGAGGAGGTCGAGGGAGGACCGGCGGAGCTTCCTGGGGCGTCGGTGAGGCTAGGGGTGGCCGGTGGCCATGGGTACGGCGACGATGGCGGCGAGCTCCGCTCGGTGGTGTGCGCGAGAGGGAAACAGAGGAGGGAATGGGGTCCAGGGGGAGAGAGGGGAGGTGCAGGGGGCGAGGGCGTCTCCGTGGCGTCGCGAGGGAGTCGGGGAGGCTGCCACGGCGAAGCAGGAGGTGGTCGGCGCTCTTCGGGCGCGCGCCACGCCTCGCCTCTGCCTACTGGCAGAGGAAGAAGAGGACAAGGGGGGAGGAGGTGGGCTGGGCCGGCCAGGTGGGGGAGCTGGGCCAGGTAGGCTGCGAGGTGAGCGCCAGGTAGGCTTTACTCTTTTTATTTTTTTTGTTCTGTTCTTTTTTAATTCTGTTTTCTATTTTGCAGGTTTGTTTGAATTTGGTTTTGAAACCAATTCAATTTATTTTGCTTCTGACAACATTTTTAGGAGCTAAAAGAATTAAAACAATGCTCCACAAAAATATTTCAGAATTATTGGACCTATATTTATTTAACAGTAGATATAAGTCCAATTCAAATAGCTATGATTTAAATTCAAAGTCCCAAAAATAAATCTTAAAAAATGTTCAATATTTTGGTTGGGACCAGAACCCTTACCAAAATTTATCAACATTTTAAGAAGAGCACTTTTGGAGCAATGAATGAGATTTCTAGGGTTTTTGCCCCTCTTTTATTTAGGGTTTTGAGGCTTCCAATATTCCTCAATTCAAGTTTCAAAAATATAGACATGATGCACACATGAAGCTAACCTAGAGCAATGCCTGAAGCTAGGGATGTGACAACTCACCCCCACTAAACAAGAATCTCGTCTCGAGATTCAAGCGTAGGGTAGGATGAAGGGGAAACGCAAACTAGTACAATCTTCACGATCCAGTTGCACTTCAAATGGACGTTGATTCGATCACCATCTTTGTCTCGACGTCTTGTCCTGTCAACATGACATGGAGGGAAGAAGGAGACTCTAGAGGGGTCGATCTTCTCGAAGATCGAACAACTCACGGAATGAGACATAGGACCATCTCTCGGTTTGAGACACGAGATACACATCAAGAGGGGTGGAAAGAAACGAATGACGAAGGTTCACTAGGTGGACAACGATTCCACACCTAAGAAGGTGGTGAACGGTTGTCAACGTAGTGAGGAGTTGAGTTGCCATGATACCACAACGATACACCTTAGGGAAGGTGACTCGTAGAGATATCCCCTTAAGTGGCAAAAAGAATTACTTTTGATTCAGAGATCATTGAAACTCTTTAAACCAGCCTAAGACAATCCTCGAGCGATCGTTTGGAGGGGGTCGGTAGAATGGCATACTCAAACTTGGATGATGTGGACTACCTTGTTGAAGACGACGTAATAGATGATTTTTGCTTATCACCGGAAATGGAAGAAACCCATGGTAGAATGGCACATTGGCGGTGCAAGCTGGGAACAAAATGCAAATGCTGGGAATGATTCTAGTAACTGGGGAAGAACCCAACAATAGAGAGTGAATTCACTGTTTGAATAGGTCATAGCATTGCCGAGGAAACTGAGAGCAAACCCAGTTAGAGTCGATGGTAACACGTAGCGCTTGTGCGTGCTCTCAAGAACTTGAGCATTTCCACATTCATCAAGGTTTTACCAATATCCGTGTCAAGGATCCTGGCAACACAACATACCACCATGATGAACAACGATGGACGATGCAGATGCATAGGAAGATAACACTTCTCAGATTTCATCTTAGCGAGGCCAAGGAAATAAAATCTGGATGATCGACCGAGAGACATTTAGCACTCCGCTTCTAATGTTCTCCTTGATGTGCTAGCGTAACCATTCATAGATATGGTTTGATATCTAGAACATCAAGTAAAAAGGTCGGACTTCGGGATCTCAAAATCCATAGGGGCAACTAGGGAGTAATCCTACTAAATCCCTATGGGGAGGTGGCCAACTTCCTCAATCAAGACATTATAATAATAGGTCTACCGGATGGGTGTGTTGGCCACGACATCCACCTTGTCGGTTATTGAAAGACCAATATTATAATTCTTGGGAAATGTTCCAATCATCACATCTGCCTGAGATTCAGATCTGGTTGGTGTCAGGTTATCCCAGACTCATCAAGTCTAGAAAGAAAAATGAAAGTTTGCAACACAAATCAACGAGATGACGTTGCGAGATTCTCGGGGAATGAACTACGATAGCAAGCTCCAAAACATGAGCTGGTTCTGCTACAGACATGTGAACACGTTGTCCCAGACAAGTATGCCCACATGGTAGTCTTACAATAAAACACTACCGGGTTCTGGTTGGGAACCATCAGCGAGGATATCGAAGTTCTTGCATAAGGTATACTCTTAAGAAGGAACTTCTTCTCCTTGAACAAATCAATCAGTGGCTTGGTGTGCTAGGGATACATATAGATTGAAGGTTGCAAGTCTTCAAACCACAGAATTCTTCGCACATGTGCATGACTGACTTGCGATGATTCCAGAGGAAGCAACATTGACTTTCTCGAGTCCACGGCGGCAACTTGCATCATATGCACATGAATTAGGGAAAGTCACTACTTTCATTCAAACATATGCTTCATGAACGAAACACGAAGAAATGCTTACACAAGTTTCCAACACTAGGTTGATGTTCAACATGATTCATGGGGGGGAGACAAAATGCTACTGATGGGCTCAACAGCAACTCATCGGAATTTCCATATCACTGGACTCCCACCATCAGGTGAACACGGCGATAGCATTGGTCAGACCAAAGATGTAATGGTGTATGCTCGAGGGATCAACCATGAATAAGACAACATTACGAGCATCGTTGGTACTGATTTGATTTGACGATAGCCCACACTCAATTCAAAGGATTGATAAGACAGTAGGTCCAGCAACTGATCACAGGGACCAATCGATGAAGATATCATCTTTCTTCAACACACACTACACGAGGATATCCCTTTGGAACGAACTAAGTCAGGCAAGCTTTTATCTTCCAACTCTCCAAGTTGTTGTCTAGCTTAACCAACTAGCTCAGGGATATCTAACACCGATTCTTGGAGAGAAAGTGGTTCACAAGAAACCAACTTGATCACGAGCTCAACATAACAGTCAGGGGACAACCTGGTAATACTTCCGAGAAGATATTCGGAAAATCACGAACCACCCGTATGTTACTAAGCTCGAGAACAATCTCGCTTTTGAGGGCAAGACGATATGATCAAATGAGCGAGGACTTGACAAAATCCTAACTCATCAATCGAAATGTGCACCAGGAAGATGGACAAGGTAGCACGATAAATCTTAGAATGATGATTCAAAAACCAACACGCTAAGAATGAGGTTATCGTCCATTTAACTACCAAGCAACGAGGTTGCTGGGAGTATTGATTTCACACACCATGATTCACTTGTCGGCACTCCGGCTGCAACAACACGGAACCGAGGAATGAGAAAGGATGGCGAGAAGTATCACTATGTCAAGAATTCACAAAAGGTGGTGCAATACTCATGAAATTCTTGTCATAAAGAAGGTAATACTTCAGGGTAGAGCAGACCAGAAGCTGGATTGTAACTTGATCTACGGAGCACAACTTCTTTGACCCGATCCTGGATATGGATGAGGTATTGGAGTTTGTTTCTCCAAGTCATTCAAGACAGAATGGCTTGACGGACCACAAGAGTAATAGGCCTCGATACACGAATGCACGCATACTCTTGACTATCAATTGACAGACGAAGGTCAGTAGACAACTAAAGAGGGACAACTCAAAGGAACATATAACTTTCTGAGTTGTGGATGCATAGATTAGTATGTCGAACCAAGTTCAACATAATTCCTCCGGATAACCCATGCAGAAAGGTAGAACTGGCAGAACCACAATATATAATGGAGAACTCATCAAGAATAATCCTGTTGTGATATTTCAGTTCAACGAGGAACTTCTGCCATAAGTAGTTCATGGTATTTGGAAGAAGAAGATACCACGGACTTCAAGGACTATCGCAAAGGTTACTAATATCCTAAAGGCACTAGCAAGTACTATCAACATTAAGTAGGTAGGGTGAATCTCGGGTTCAAAACCCAGAAATAGAATACCTACTACTAAGTAGCATCACGGGATGCTTTCGAGAATGATGGCCAGAATCATCATACTGGGAACACAAATCATGGCTAAATTACTAGATGATCCCCTAAGACACCTAGGGTCATAATAATATCTCCAACATATATGTCAAGGTAACGGAGTACCTCAACTCACTGATTAGTGTGGTTAATCTGGCCCATGGGAACATTGAAACGGGAAGAAAAGGATTTGCAAATGCATCCGACTATTTAGAAACCTGGGATGACTCGGACAGCATAACGGCTGTAAATGCTCAGAAAAGATTTGAGACATTCACAAAATGGTGGCATAACCACTCAGAAGCATAGTATCAAGGTTTCGAGATCAACAGTTAACGTACGGAAGTAGTAGAAACTGAACTCAAGCTTAAATCCAACAATCTTATAAGTCTACGGATTAGTAACACGTGATCCTGATAGAAAGAAGAGATAGCCTAGTTCTTAATCCCCGTAGGAAAGATAAGATGACCCAGATCAGAAGGGCATAAGGTAAAAGGAGTAAAAGAGCCTTACGTTCCATCCCACAATCAATTCCCTTACATAACTAAAGAATTTCTAGACTCAACTTCGACCAGTTTGGCTTGGTAATCCTACAGGCAGTCAACCTGGCTCTGATACCAACGCTGTCAGTGGCCTAGGGGGTTGATTAGAGTGGGGGGGGGTTAGCCGCTAATGATGCCCACGTCATCATCGCCGGACTTACGCCGGCGGCGACCAAAATGGCGGCGGCAACGCGCCGGACTTGCGCTAAAGGCGACGGAGGCGGCGGCTGGGGGCACCGGGGCGTAGCCCGGGCTCTCCCGCATCTGATGGGGTAGGTGGGAGGCTGCGGGAACGCCGGGGCTCGTCGGAATGGAGCTCGCGGCGGCGCCGGAGTTCGGGTGGTAACGGGCGCGAGGCCCTGGTGGGGTTTTGGGCAAGCTGAGCTGCGCATGGGCTTCCTGTGAGCCCCACGAGCTCAAAGCCGTGCTCGGACGCGACCGAAACAGGCCATGGCCGCGACGGCAGCATGGCCGGCGGCAGTGAGCTCCGGTCGTCGGCAAAGTGGCAGCTGCGGTGTGCAAACGAGAGAACGGAGAGGGGGAAACAGCACAGGAGCTCACAGCGGGTGCAGTGGTGGCCTCGGCGAGCTCGGGGAGGCACCGGAGCCGACGAATTTGACGAAGATGGCCGGCGGGTCCGAGGTAGAAGACTACGTCGATGGCGGTGATGCGGCACGTCCGGGGCTTCGTGGCTCATTGAGGAGGTAGAGGGAGGACCCGCGGAGCTTCCTGGGGCGTCGGTGAGGCTAGGGGTGGCCGGTGGCCATGGGTACGGCGATGATGGCGGCGAGCTCCGCTCGGTGGTGTGCGCGAGAGGGAAACAGAGGAGGGAATGGGGTCCAGGGGGAGAGAGGGGAGGTGCAGGGGGCGAGGGCGTCTCCGTGGCGTCGCGAGGGAGTCGGGGAGGCTGCCACGGCGAAGCAGGAGGTGGCCGGCGCT
>NC_041380.1:147352801-147361636 GCF_002162155.2 Triticum dicoccoides | reverse complement strand
GCGACGATGGCGGCGAGCTCCGCTCGGTGGTGTGCGCGAGAGGGAAACAGAGGAGGGAATGGGGTCCAGGGGGAGAGAGGGGAGGTGCAGGGGGCGAGGGCGTCTCCGTGGCGTCGCGAGGGAGTCGGGGAGGCTGCCACGGCGAAGCAGGAGGTGGCCGGCGCTCTTCGGGCGCGCGCCACGCCTCGCCTCTGCCTACTGGCAGAGGAAGAAGAGGACAAGGGGGGAGGAGGTGGGCTGGGCCGGCCAGGTGGGGGAGCTGGGCCAGGTAGGCTGCGAGGTGAGCGCCAGGTAGGCTTTACTCTTTTTATTTTTTTTGTTTTGTTCTTTTTTAATTCTGTTTTCTATTTTGCAGGTTTGTTTGAATTTGGTTTTGAAACCAATTTAATTTATTTTGCTTCTGACAACATTTTTAGGAGCTAAAAGAATTAAAACAATGCTCCACAAAAATATTTCAGAATTATTGGACCTATATTTATTTAACAGTAGATATAAGTCCAATTCAAATAGCTATGATTTAAATTCAAAGTCCCAAAAATAAATCCTTAAAAAATGTTCAATATTTTGGTTGGGACCAGAACCCTTACCAAAATTTATCAACATTTTAAGAAGAGCACTTTTGGAACAATGAATGAGATTTCTAGGGTTTTTGCCCCTCTTTTATTTAGGGTTTTGAGGCTTCCAATATTCCTCAATTCAAGTTTCAAAAATATAGACATGATGCACACATGAAGCTAACCTAGAGCAATGCCTGAAGCTAGGGATGTGACAACTGGAGCTCGGGCGTCGATCGTTTTGCTGCTGTGGCGTGCTAGCGGGCGAACGGAGGCACTAGCGAGGCACTGCAGAGTGCGGGGAGTGCGTTAGGTACTAGCGGTGACCAAAGGGTCACCGGAGTGACGCCGGCGTCGAGCTCGTGCGGCGGAGCGGCTCGGCTCCGGTAGAGGAGGCGGCTAGAGGGTGCGTACGAGCGTGGGGAGCAGGGAAGAAGATGGCGGAGCTCACAGCGGGGTCGGAGACGGTCTCAGCAAGCTCGGGGAGGCGGAGACGGCGGCAATTCGACGGCGGCGATCCTCGGTGGCCGAGGAGGGGAAAAGCGGCGGGGGTGGCGCTTCGGGGCCCTTCCGGTAGCTTGGCTCGGTGAGGAGGTAGGGAACGAGGTGGCGGAGCTCGAGGATAGCTCGGGGAGGCTCGGGGAACACGGTTGACGCGGTGATGGCAAGCGGCGGCGACGGTCTCGCTCGGCCGTGCGCGTGAGAGAGAGCAGAGGAGGGGGAGGGGTCCAGAGCGAGAGGGGAAAGACGCAGGGGGTCGAGGGCGTCTCCGTGGCGCATTCAGAAGAGCCGGGGCGTCATGGTGGAAGCTGGAGCTGCCCAGGGCGGTGTCGGCGCGCTCCAGTGAGCTACTTCGTGCACTGGCGCGGGGAAGAAGACGCCCGTGCCCCTGGTGGGCTGGCTGGGCCAGCTGGGCCGCCAGGTGGGTGCCAGGTAAGGAAACTCTCTCTCTCTGTCCTTCTATTAGTTTTCTGTTTTCTATTTATTTGATATGTTAGGAATTAGTAATAATACTAACTCATTTCCATAAATCCTGGGATATATTTTGGGCTCTATTTGAAATATTTACGACTGCCCAAAATTGTTTCCAGGATTTTTCGAGCATTTAAAATATTTATATTGATTAAATGCCCAAATTCAAATACCTAGGGATTTAATTCAAAGCCCAAATGTGCCCAGCAAAAATGCAAATCATCTTGGGTAGATGCTTCCACCTTAAACCAGAGATGATGAACATTTTTAAAAGGCATTTTGAGTTCATTGAAAATATTTTTATTTGAAACTATTTGAATTGCATTTGTGCTAGGGCTTGATCATCCCCATTTCAGAGTTCCATAAAACTTAAACATGATGACATGATGATCATGCAAGGTCAAGTAAAGGCTAAGGCTAGGGCTGTGACACAGAAGCACCCAAACGGGGTGATAAAAGCTGTCTTTATCTCGTCGGGTCCGTACAGACGGATCTGGTGGTACCCGGAGTAGGCGTCCAAGAAGGACAAATGCTCGCTCCCTGCAGTCAAGTCGACTATCTGGTCGATGCGAGGGAGAGGAAAGTGATCTTTCGGGCAGGCCCGATTGATATGCTTGAAATCAATGCACATGCGAATTGAGTCGTCCTTCTTTGGGATCATGACAACATTGTCTAACCACTCGGAGTGGTAAATCTCTCGGATAAACTCAGCTGCCAAAAGCCGAGCCACCTCTTCACCGATTGCCTTTCTCTTCTGTACGGTGGACCGTCGAAGATGTTCTTTGACTGGTTTCACTTTTGGGTCGACTCGCAAATGATGCTCAGCCAGTCCCCTGGGAACACCCGGCATGTCAGAAGGCTTCCATGCAAAAATGTCCCAGTTCTCACAGAGGAACTGGATGAGCGCTTCTTCCTATTTGGAGTCGAGTGTGGTTGAAATGTGAGTCAGAGCATCATTGGGATCTGTCGGGTGAATGTGAATCGACTTTGTTTCACCGGACGACTGGAATGCTGAATCTGTGGTTGGCTTCTTGGCTCGCAACAAATCACTCGGATCTGCATTTTTCTGGTATTCTTGCAATTCTACCACAGCCATCTAAGCATCGGCGATCTTTGAGCCCTTCTGGAAGCACTCTTCTGCCTTCTTCCGATTACCAGAGATAGTGATCACCTCTTTGGGACTAGGCATCTTCAATTTGAGATACACGTAACATGGTCGAGCCATAAAATGTGCATAAGCTGGCCTGCCCAGAATGGCATGATAAGCACTCTGGAAATCCACAACTTCAAATGTCAACTTTTCTTTGCGGTAATTCTTGGAATCACCGAAAACTACGTCGAGAGCAATCTGGCCGAGTGATGCAGCCTTCTTGCCTGGAATGACCCCATGGAAACTCATATTGCTCTCGCTGAGTCTGGACATCGGAATGCCCATTCCTTTCAACGTCTCTGCATACAGTATGTTCAGGCCACTGCCACCGTCCATCAGGACTTTTGTCAGTCGAGTGCCTTCGATCACCGGATCGACCATCAGTGCTTGCCTCCCAGGGGTGACTATGTGCGCTGGATGATCAGACTGGTCGAATGTAATGGCAGTCTATGACCACTTCAAATAACTGGGTGTCACCGGAGCGACCATGTTCACTTCTCTATTGATGACTTTCAATCGACTTTTGCTCTCAACGTCAGCAAAAATCATCAGAGTGGAATTCACGTGGGGATAACCATCATCATCCCCTTCCTCATCCTCAGCCTTGTCTGCTTCCTTCTCCTTTTCCTTGGGCTGTTTCTCGCGGAATTGCTGGATTAGGAGCCGACACTGCCGAGTGGTGTGCTTCAGGTAAATGAAATTACCCTCTTCATCTTTTTTGGTGTGGATGTGGCACGGCAGATCCAACACGTCATTTCCATCTTGATCTTTTACTTTCTTGGGGTTCCATGGCCCTTTGGGCTTCCCCTTGAACTTTCCTTGAACCACAGCCAAGGCTTCACCAGGAGCAGCTGGCTCGGCCTTGCGCTTCTGTTTCTGACCGGAGTTTCCTCCACCGGCTTCGTGGGTGACTGCTTTGTGCTTGCCACTCCGGAGTCGTTCTTCTTCTTCACCGTTGGCATACTTGGTAGCGATCTCCATCATCCGAGCCAGAGTCATATTTCCTGTCCGGCCGAATTTCATATTCAACTCCCGATACCTGACACCTTCCTTAAAGGCACAAATTGCCTGATGATCTGACACATCCTCTGCCGTGTGGTGTAGGGTGATCCATCTCTGGATATAATCCCTCAAAGTTTCATTCGGTTTCTGAAAACAACACTGTAATTCTGTCAAACCTGTCGGCCGTTTGCAAGTGCCCTTGAATGTTCTGACAAACACTCGGGCGAGATCTTCCCAAGTATAAATACTGCTAGGCGTCAACTGATTCAGCCATGCTCTAGCCGAGCCCTCCAACATCAGAGGAAGGTGTTTCATGGCCACTTCATCATTGCCGCCACCAATCTGGACAGCCACTCGGTAGTCTTCAAGCCAAGTGTCCGGCGTGGACTCACCAGTGAACTTACTGACTCCAATCGCCAACCTGGAGTTGGGGGGAATCACTGCAGCTCTGATAGCTCTGCTGAAGCACTCTGGTCCTGAAACATGCGCTCTGTTGCTGGTTTGCGGATCTCTGTCATGGCCCTCTCGGTGAGCTCTGTTTCTGTCGACCAAGACCTGAACGAGAATAGATCTCGCATCAAAGCCTGGCTCCCTGGGGTCAAATGGAATACCTCACCCAACACTGTGAGGACGTCTGTCTTCATGTTGCCGAGGCACGTACGACCCACTCCTTGGGGGAGGCGTGGGCACTCGATGACGATCATTGCGATCGACTCGGTGATCGTACTGCTCTTGGTTTCTATACTGATCTCGTCGATCTCCATGTCCCTCACGCCTCGGGGGCGATCTTGGGCTATGGGCCGACTGAACTGTGTCTGCAACCACGGATCTGCTATGGATCCTATTCCGCGACTGAGATACAACCGTATTCTGTTCTCCCGCCGCCCGGAGCAAGGCTCGGATCTGCACCAGACCTCGGCCAGCTTCTGACTGGGAGGGTCGGATCGACTCCGCTATCCGAGCGGTAGCTGCTAGATTCTGGATCGGGGTTCGGTATACCTGAGTCAGAGGAGGAAAAAGTTGGCGTCGACTAGATTCGGGAGCGCGCTGCCGAGCGCGATCGTCGAGTGCGCGCTGGAGGTTCTCCAGTCGAGTGCGCTCAGCCAAGTTGGCCAAGCGCGCCTGCTCCAAGGCCTGGGCCTCAGGGGTTTCTCCAACTATGGGAGTATGCAGTGCATCCATGTTCCGGCGGCAAAGTTCCTCTCTCTGCTGCGAAGACAGGGGTTCGGGGCGGTACTCTTCATGAACGCGCGACGGATCGCCGTTCCCATCGCCTCCATCTTCACGGGTGAAGCCAGGAGGGCTGCATGATCCATTAACCATCAGAACTTCAGCCGCTGGGTTGCTGCTGTTGCACTCGGATGTGGTCTCTATGGAGCCAGTCGACAGATCGAACAGGCCGTAGAGGGTTTCGTCGGGCTCGATCGCCGTGACTTGAGGGGTGGCCGACTGGCGGGCCACCGCATGCCTTACCCACCGCTGAAGCCTCGACCGACCGGAGCGTTTGCTCCGGCGGGCCATAGGGAGGGGGAAAGCTGCTGGAGTCGACTGATACTGGGTCGACGGCTGCCGCAGGAGGACGCACGCGCGAAATTGCGTCGCCCCGCGGGCGGGGAGCGCATCGACGTCGAGTGGAGCCTCCTGAAGCCAAGCGGAGTCGTCGTCGACAAACACGAGCGCGCCGAGACGGATCTCGCGGCCCTCAGCCAAACCTCCGCCTGAAACCATGATGAAGGGGATCAGAAAAATTGCAACTTATCCAACAAGTCGCTAAGACACCTGCCCCACGGTGGGCGCCAACTGTCATGGTTCTAAGCCTGACAGTAGAATATGGGGGTAGGAATGTAGAGGCAAGATCCTAGCTATGGAGAAGTTGTACACGCCAGTTTTACGAGTCCAGGCCCTTCTCTGAGGAAGTAACAACCCTACGTCTTGGAGCCCGGAGGCGGTCGACTGGATATATGCGTGTGTATTACAGAAAGTGCGAACCCATGTCCCAGAGGAGGGGGGTGGCTTATATAGAGTGCGCCAGGACCCCAGCTCCCCTCCGTTACACAGGGTTCAATGTTCATAAAGGAGGAGCGTTACCGGTAACGTCCGAAGTAAAGTGCTATAAATGCCCATAAAGCTATTGTTTAAACCACGACCGTTGCGGAGTGAAGGGCTTCTCATCTTCTGGTGGTCGAGTGTCTTCAAGGTGGTCGAGTGAACACATCTTCATGGTCGCGTGGATGATGGTTTCTCTTCGACAGCTTCTGATTCTTTGTAGAGATGTCCTTGGGAAGGGTATGTTGGACAGATCCATGACCCTACCCTAGGTACATAGCTTCATCACTTAGCTTTGGGTTCAATCTTGCAGTGTCCTTTCCCAATGACAGTAGGGGCAGCAAGACACGTATTGTATTGTTATCATCGAGGATAAAAAGATGGGGTCTATATCATATTGCTTGAGTTTATCCCTCTACATCATGTCATGTTGCCTAATGCATTACTCTGTTCTTATAAACTTAATACTCTAGATGCATGCTGGATAGCGGTCGATGTGTGGAGTAATAATAGTAGACGCAGAATCGTTTCGGTCTACTTATCGCGGACGTGATGCCTATATACATGATCATGCCTAGATATTCTCATAACCATGTGCTTTTCTATCAATTGCTCGACAGTAATTTGTTCACCCACCGTAGAATTTGCTATCTTGAGAGAAGCCACTAGTGAAACCTATGGTCCCCGGGTCTATCTTCCATCATATTATTTTCCTATCTACTTGCTATTTCTGTCGCCTTTTATTTTGCAATCTTTATTTTCCAATCTATAGAACAAAAATAGCAAAAATATTTATCTTATTATCTTTATCAGATCTCACTTTTGCAAGTGGCCGTGAAGGGATTGACAACCCCTTTATCGCGTTGGTTGCAAGGTTCTTATTTGTTTGTGCAGGTACGAGGGACTTGCGTGTAGTCTCCTACTGGATTGATACCTTGATTCTCAAAAACTGAGGGAAATATTTACGCTACTTTGCTGCATCACCCTTTCCTCTTCAAGGGAAAACCAACGCTTGCTCAAGAGGTAGCAGATGGTTCCAAACTACATATTTGCACTGGTTAGTGAAGCTTTTGAAAAGTACGCATTGATAATCAAGTAGATTGTACCTCTTACATGCAACCTGATAGTAAGGCTAAGTCTTACATCTGACCACTGATCACATGTTGATTGATCCAAAATTTCAGAAAATTCAATACAAGAGGTCATCGAGCATACACAGAAGGTCTACTTACATATTCTACCAAATGATAAGTATATCTTTACTGATAGGTAATTGAGCATACATAGAGGGGTGCTGCTGGCAAACTCATGTGACCTTCTCGATCTGGATCGTCTACTAAAACCTGTTGATGCACAGAGAGGTTAGAAAGAGAAATTGGATGTAGAGGGTACGGTGTGGTGGTTTCTACCACCGTCGTAGGCCCTTACGCCGCCGGCGTCACAGCCGCGACGCCTTGCTGCAGATTGAGAGAGACGGGAGAGCAGAGGGGGGAGAGGGCACACAGAGAGTGAGATGGAGGGAAGGATCCTGATCGGATCTGCTCGGGGCTGCGCTCATCTATGGCAATGACCCCACCCCCGTCATCCTAACCCTTTGCCGCTGCATGCGACAGCAGCGCCACGTGGGCATCGAGCGTCTGGTGGAGCGAGTGGCCGTGGCTACAGAGAGGGAGCATGGCAACCCGCAGAAGAGGGAGCGGCGGCGCGGGGGGGGGGGGAGCGTGAGGAAGGCGGGGAGGGCGCTCATGAAGGTGTCCCCAGGCAGTTCGAGAGTGGTGGCGGTTGCGTGATTGCAGGAACTTTCTTTTATCTTTTTTAAAAAAAAATCCATGATGGTAGGAACTTTTTTTTACCTTTTCTTCTGGAAAAATCTACTATTATAGGTGCGGATGGAAGTGGCAGAGTTTTCGTCCACCCAATAAAAATGCTAAACGTACTTCTCGAGAGGTTCAGTTGTTATGTAGATGGTTATATCTAAATGAGTGGTCTGATCGTGAGGCTCTAAGATCAAGCGGTGAATTTATTTGGGTCAATCAACGGTAGTATAGCAGTAATTCAAAGCAAGATGATGTTTGGTTTGATGGCTCAACTCACGCACGCAAGTGGCCTTTATTTCCGGAGTTTTGTGCTGGATGGATTATCAGCATTTCTGTCTTCTTTCTTGTGTAGAAGAGAATATTCAACATTGTGTAGGACGAAATGAAAATTATTTACCCCTCTCTCTCTCTCTCTCTCTCTCTCTCTCTCTCTGCAGTTCGGTGTCAAATAAATGAATAAAGTAGTTGTAATGGTAGTTTCCCTCCTCGTTTCCATGTGAAATGTGAAATACAAAATACAAGAGGACATGTGTGATTCTTTCCAACACGTCATGCTGCCTAAATTTATCACAAAATTTCCGACTTTGTCAAAAATTTAGCCTTGTTTATCGGAAAATAAAAACCTAAGGATGTCAGCTGCAAAATGTTTGGCCTTGTTTGTAAGAAATTGAAAACTTGAGGGTGTCAGCTGAAAAATGTTAAGAGTCTCGGTGCCGCTACTGGTGTTCCCACTTGCGCTGTCGGCGCTCGTCCTCTTCTCGGTGTTGATTCCGCTGGAGCGACCGCTGGGACCGAGCCATGCTCGAGGTCACAAATGTAGATGATGTCGATGAAGTGGGTTCCAAGCCTTAGCCCCGTACTTGGATAGTGCATGCATGTATTGTTAACCGACGGACAGGTTTAGTAAAAAGAACTGAAACTGTAATTGAACTACCTTTCACTTGAAATTCAACCAAAAATACAATTGATTGGACACTGTAATTCATGTATGCCAACACTGTAGAAAAGAGCTACAATCATGTACTCCCTCCGTTCCCATATACTTGTCTTTCTAGAGATTTCAACAAATGACTACATACGAAGCAAAATGAGCGAATCTACACTCTAAAATATGTCTACATGCATCCGTATGTTGTGTCCATTTAAAATGCCTAAAAAGACAAATATTTAGGAACGGAGGGAGTATAAGACATACATCACCCACAATGTTAGAAAACAAAAACCCTGAGCTAACCGGAAAATTCAGACTCAAGAGATCAACAAGTACAGAGAAAGCGCTATGATTTCAACCAAT